>NC_048233.1:36413041-36658706 GCF_002007445.2 Ailuropoda melanoleuca
GGCGCCCGTCGGGGTCTGAGCGCCGCGGCGGGGAGTGCGGGCGTGCGGGGCGTCCGCCCGAGCCCCGCGCCCGCGCCCGCCCGCCTGCTCGCTCGCGAGTCAGCTCTGCCGCCGCTGCCGCTCTAGCACAGGCGGAGACACAGAGACACACAGACTCTGAGAGCAGTTTTCGTGCAACTCAAAATTAGCGCGGGCAGGTTTAACATCGATAATCGGCTGCGAAATGATCCCGGCAGCCGGGGGCACAGCCTCGGCCCCGTCGCCCTCGGTTTATACAGCTAACAAAAGAAACCAGGACCTGTCTCCAAATAGCCATCTTAGGCTTCAAGGCTAGGCAGAAGCTGTAGGCCTCAAAGAAGGGCCTATGGAGATGGATAGATCTGGGAGAGGGATCGGAATCGGCCCCGGCCCCGGCCCCCCCAGAACCTGCGGACGTCGCTGTCCGGAACAGTATTGATCCTTTTGAACTTTTTTTTTTTTTTTTTAGTGTAAACGGACCGCGTTGAGATTTAAAAGGGGGCGACAGAGGGACTTGCGATTGGTTATTGTCCGGGCTTCAAAAACAAAACAAACCCACCACCCCCCCTCCCGCCCCCCAAACAAAACAAGTGATATTAAATACTGGGCTCTCGGGTGAAAACACAGTGATTCAAGCAGCCCTTGCTTAGTTACTCTTACGGATCGATCTGAAACACCCACTGATGCCTGAGGTATCTAAAGATCTCTGTAGAATGGGTATTTATTTCATAGTTAGGTTAGAGTTTTCTTGGATGGTGCACTCTCAGACAAGTGTGGCTGTGTTTTTAACAGGTTTCTGAGAAGAATCAGTGGGGAGAAATTGTTGAAGAGTTCAACTTTCCCAGAAGTTGTTCTAACGCTGCCTTTGCTTTAAAACAGTATTACTTGCGGTGAGTAGTAGTGACTCTTCCACAGTATTTGGAATTGAGGGACTTAAGGGGAGATTTGTTTTTGGGGGAGGAAAAAAAGAACCCCCAAACAAATCCTGCACACCAAAGTTTCTAAACTTCTGTTCATTTTTTTCAGCCTGCGAAACATCAAATATCCATAAAGTGAGGTTGTAGGAAGGTGAAAGTTTTCCTCACCTATTTTAGGATTGTTTACATTTTTCATACAGGATCATTACAGGTGACACCCCACCCCTCATCTTGGTAAACATTCTTCTGTGACATTGTTATTGATTGCTTGATATCCACGGAGGGGCAGAGAGGTGATGCTTAGTAAAGGAGTTAAGATAGTTAATGAAACTTTGTATCCCTTGGGGAAATTTTTACTTTGCTTTGGAAACTCCTTTGCCTTTTTAAATTCTTTAAGATTTTTAAAAAATGAAACCTCTTGTGTGGAACCGTGTAACAGAGTGGTTTTTCAGTAGAATACTTCCACACAGCATGGCATGTTGGTGCCTTAGGTGACCAGGATTGTTTTTAGAGTAAGTTCTTTCGAATTTTTGAGTGACTTGAAGACGTTCAAAAGGATTATTATATATGTAGGAAGATTAAGGATACTATGAAATGGAATATTATGATTTGGATTTTCTTTCATTCTCTCCCTCCTTTTTTGACTGTATATGACAGAGTACCTTTCTTATTCAGTTGATATGTGATGGTGTTTAGATAATATATTTCCTGATTCAGCTCTGTCTTTTTCTGGTTACATTTTTATATTGTAATGTATTATGAGGTCATCTTTTATTTTTAATGCTTAATGTCTCATAGAGGGTCTTTAGTTGGTGGTGGTTACTTAGAACTAAAATAATGCTCTTCATATTTATTGCTTTTTAATAATATAATTAAAGGGATAGAAAAAAGGGATAGTTTTTTTTTAGTTAACGTAGCTTCTGCATAGTTTGAGTTTGGCACTTACCATTGCTGCACATGCAATATCCAAATGTAGATAATCTGTGTTAAGTTCAGCTTTCTGAAGTAGGAAATGCAGTAATTGCCCAGGTGTACTTTCTATTGGCTATCTTAGATTGACTTCAGGCTTGAAGCTGAAGAGTTCACAGAACTTTGTGGGTAGTACTGAGTTACACAGAAGTCTAGAAAATATTAAATATGGCTAGTTGTTATCTATTCTAGTGTGTGTGTGTGTGATGGCAATGTGTGTCAGAGTACATTTTTAAATAAAGGTCTAAAACAAGAAACAAAGTGAAGTTAACCCCCCGAACTGTTGATTTAGTATTGTGGTGAGAAGTAGAGAATTTTATATTTATGGTGATATTCATTTGCTCATTTCCATTTATAACATTGAGAAGAATATTATTATTATAGGTCTTGGTTTTCTGGTAATCAGTTTGAACAATTTGGATTTTAAACTGTTTAAAACACATTTTAAAGTTATGCCTAGTATTTATTGGGCTGATGGATTGAAATTTAATATCCAAAAGGTACTAAATGATATATAAGGTTCATGAGATGTGTGTTATTCTGAAGAATTTACACACATACAGACAGGATTTTAGCATAATCAAATGTCTAGAATTCCGGGTTTTTTTGCAAGTTATATAAATACTGTTTTAACAGTTGTAATTTCTATCCTGAGATCATATCATTCACTGATTGTACTGTTACGTACTATTTTTAAGTATATAGCTTCAGGGTTGTTTGCAACTCTTTACATTGTTCTCAGATCAATTTGAGCTTTATGCTCCTATTAGAAGCTGCTTTTTGAACTATGTCCTTAGCTAAACTTGTTTTTCCTCCATATGTCACTCTCCAGGTTTGTTTTTGTAGGGTTGTAGCTAGGCTACTAGGAAAAAAGTTGAAGCATTTGTTTTGGAAAATAAAGCCATGTGAAGATTTGCATGGCTTGTAAAGAAATACAGGAGAAATATGCTGGTCAAAAATTGGATACTACCAACCTTGAAAGATTTTTTTTTCCATAGTGGTGTAATACTGCACAATTAGAGGACATGTATTATGCTGGGTTTTACACCTTCCTCTGAAAAATCTTAACTGGCAGACAGGATGCCAAGCTTTCACACTTAATTCTGTTACTTAACCATAAGAGTGCCTCTTTATAGTAAGAAATAGTAATCGAGTGACTTTGTGAGTTCCCTCTTTGAGATATCAAATTGAATATCATGGTTTCTGATGAGCAGATAATGCAGTGTGTTTTATAAATCACAGGTAGAATGATTTTTTTAAAAATAAGAACTGCTTTTTCATTGGACCTATTATAAGACTGCTAATACACATATCAGTTCTCATTTACTCTATAAGTTTAATATTTGCTGACATTCCTCTGTAATTTCATTATTAATTGGATGGATGGCTGTTAGCCTAGTACAGCCAGGATGAAGATATAGATACATCTTCATGATATTACAGACATTTAAATAAAGAGGAGCATACTGGTATGCTGGCCATGTATATATTCTAACATTTCTGTGTTCGTTTTGATGCAAACAGACAGTCATTGAATGTAGAGACTTGAGTTTAGTGGTCTGCCAAAAGTTTGCTTGATTGTATGAAACATACATTTATTCAGTTGTAGATTGCGTATAAAAATTTCTAAAAGTCTGAAATTAAAAATGTGATCGATGATTTGTTTAAACACTGGCATTTAATGTTTTAAATGTTAGTGCCTACTAGTAATGTGTAAAAATACTCTATTTAAAAATTGGGTATTAATCCTCTATCATGTCCGTATAATTTGGTTTCACTTAGTTCCTTTCTTGGCCTGTACATCATTTCTTCAACAAATGGTTATTACTAGAATATCCCTATCAGTATAAAAAGATAAGGTAATATTTTCTACATTTTTGTAGTTGTAGAAATTAAAGTGCAAAAAATATCCAAATGGTTTTAGGGGCATTTGTTAATTGGACAAAAAAGTTGTATTCCTGACACATGTTCTGTAATATTTAATCAGTCTATTATGAATTCAGTTAGTCACAAATGATTGTAAGAAATTAAAATGTGGTTGGAAGTTACGTATGGTTAAATATATGCCCGATATGAATGTATAGCTATACACAGTGTGTTCTATATTTACTCAATTTTATTTTATTTTTGTTCTGTTTTCGTGCGAAGATTGGAGCACAATTTACTATTCTTATTTCCATTAAAAATTTGAAGACTTGGTATGAAGATTTAGGTAAATATTTCAAATACTTAGTTGAAGAATTTTCTTGTAGCTTACGCCAACAGTAGTCAAGCTTAACTTGATGTTTCTGTTATAAAACTTGATTTTTTGGAAAGGAGGTGAAATATCTTGGACATTAAAAAATTTATTGTACAAGACTATGTATTACTGATTTTCTTATAATATTAAAATTTTTTTTTACATGTACGTACCTTTAGAATAGTCAGCAACTTTATTGTAGCATTGTATCCATCAGAGTGAATTTTCAGTTGCATCGTAAATTTGTTCCCCCCCCTTGATGAATAAAGTCATCCCTTAAATTATACCAATCTAAAGAGTTTCTCACTTAAATAGAATGAATACACTCATGTTCTGTAGTTAGTGTACACCATGTAGATTACTTCTTTTAAGAGAAAGCATTTTATGAATCACTTGATGCTCAGTGAATGAATGCTTCACAATTGTAATAAAAAAGTAATATACTGACTTTTTGACTTGCGTAACAGAATTGTTAAGCAGACATTGCTCACTTTATTCAAGGAAGAAAAATAAAAGTAATATGAAGATTGGGAGGACAACTGTATTTAAATAAATTATTCATATATGCATCTTAAATTTAATATTATAAACTGTATCCTTTCATTTTGAACATACCTGATTTTGATATCTTCTGGTATTCTGTTACATTTTAAAGGGCATGCAGACATGTTGAAAAGAAAGTAGAGAAGGTTGAAAGATTGATCAGGGCTCAGCTAGGTTAATGTTGTGTCTTAGAAATCATGTTTAAACAGCTTAAATTTGCCCCAAATTAGAAATAAATTTAACTCACTCCAAGGTAGTTCATTCACTGAAGATACGTATTTTACTGAGGATACCAACTAGGAACTTAACCATAACTCCCAAAAATGTGCTTTTTTACATTTACATTTTCTTTTGCCTTACCAGTTAACTAAAAATGTCTATTTCTAAATAGGAACACTCTTTTATAATCCTACCTGTACTCTGTTGTGGATTCAATATTTTCATACTTGGTTGTGTGTGAAATCCACTGTAACTTTGATAGAAAAGCGTATCACTGCTGTGAATCTTTTTTATTGCCAAACTGAATGATATTGAAAGTTGGAAAAGGAATGAGGAACATTTTAATTCATTGCAGTTTAGTTGCCTTAGTCTGCAAGCAAGTATTCAATACATATTTTTAGGTGAAGTGTTTAGAGCTTTTATTAATATTTGGTGAAGAAGTCTACTTGGCATTTTCCAGAGTGGTATAGACCTTACTAAAGTTTACTGGCAAAAATGGGGTTTGTCCAAATTGGGAATTAGAGGACATATGGGGTGGAGTGAGGGGGATTCTCTGTCTCTGCTTCTTTGATCTGCCGCCACCATCATCACCATATTTTTTGGTATTTAGGATCAGTTAAAGTAGAAATTCCCAATGTGCTTTATGAAATACTTGTTCTCTTGAAATGTCAATATGTTTCCTTCAAAATAGGCCAAATGAATTTGAGCAGTAAAGCTAAACTTGGGTTACTTTATTGCAGTACTTCTCAGAGACTTTATTTTGTTAATGGGCCTTTGGATCTCGAGACAGCTTGGAGAAACACGATTTATTACCTCCTTCCCCCTACCCATAGTAAATGGTGTTTCCCAAACACTACCACACATCGCAGGAGTGTGGTGCAAAACCCCATGTTTGAGGAACACTTGTTAAGTTCTATAGACCACAGTTTGGGAAACTATGCTCTAGAAGAAATGGGGTATAAGGAAGAGAAATTTTAATACGGAAAATAATGAGGAAATGAGAAATGAGAGGTAATTATGTGTATTTATATAGAGATATATAAATATGAATGTGAATTATTAGGAGCTGTTGTTGGCATGTCTTTATCAATGACTGTGCAAAATTACATTGGTAATACTTGTTAAATATTTGTTTGAAATAGGGGGATTTAAAATTATCTCATGTTCATTGCCAATAAAAGAAAGGTAAAGAAATATTGCAGTCCAAACAGAAGAAGAAAAGTTGAACCTGTAAGATAAGCAGTGGCCTTAGTTGGTCTGGAATGGAGAAAGCTGTCCTTGTAAATACATAACAGTATTTTTTCTACTGTTTAAACTATAATGTGATCAAGGACAAAAGACCAAAAAAAAAAAAAAAAAAGACCATGTTAAAGATTTTTAAGTCTTAGGCAATTGTTCGTAAATTAACTTGGTATTCTTTATGACAAAGGAATTTATGATTTTATTTGACCACTTAGTCTTCTTTTCACTTAAAAATCTTGTTTGAATCAGCAGTCCCTCCCACCCCCAAAACCAAGTAACTGCTCTTTATTTCCCCTGTTGTCCATCATTCTAACTAGAGGCTTTTTTTTTTAAACAGGATATTTATATTTAAATTGTTTAAATTTGTTTATATAAGGCTCTCTAAAGAATTGTAGCAGAATTATTGATCACATTGTCTTATGGAATAGTAATACTTTTGTTGAAATATGGTGATAGTCCTGTTAAAAATTTGTATTTCAGTTCTGTAACTTTAAAAAACTGAAAAACTGAGAATTCTATAACTTGAAAAACTGAGAAGTCATATCATGAATTTTGACATTAAGTAAAGCTGTTTAGAAGGAAATATTGGTTTAGGGGCGCCTGGGTGGCACAGTGGTTAAGCGTCTGCCTTCGGCTCAGGGCGTGATCCTGGCATTATGGGATCGAGCCCCCACTTCGGGCTCTTCCGCTATGAGCCTGCTTCTTCCTCTCCCACTCCCCCTGCTTGTGTTCCCTCTCTCTGTGGCTGTCTCTATCTCTGTCGAGTAAATAAATTCTTTAAAAAAAAAAAAAGTAAATATTGGTTTAAGGACCAAACCTACTGGAATTAAAAATGGGGACATTAGCATTAAAGATTATCTTCAAATATTTTATGGCTTGAAGTTAAAAGCATAATTTTTATGAAAAGGAAAAGTATTGGCTTGTGAATTTGAAATAAGTTTAAATAACATGGTTAGTACAGTTTATTCATAGAAGAACCAAGGAAAATAGGCAGATTGATTCTGTTTATTCAGAAGTGCACAAAAATGCATATATGCTGATTGATATTGGTATTGGTTACCTATCATAAAATTTATTGATGCTTTCACTTGGAAATAAAACTTCTGGGGGACCTAGAATAAAGAGAGGGTTTAGAGCAAATGTCACTCTCAGTAATGTTCAGATTATCTATGAATTTCATTAAGCTTTCCAAGAATTGTGTTACTAACATCAGAGTCTAGCATATATTTTTCTGTTTCAAAATATAAAGAAGTGTCATTTGTGCTTGGAAGCTTTTTGCATATTCATTATGTTGTGAGTGGAAGTTAATTCATTTCTACAAGATATGTACCGCATTGACTAAGTACATTGCAATAACCTGTTGCTGGAACTGCAGTCTCTTTGTGATACCTAGGAGTAGCTATCAACATTCTGAATTGTTGTCCCAGAATGATAGATCCATAATTCCATTAGTATCTAAGTCAGTGTTTGCAGGGTCCACCCCATCTTACTGTGGGAGATTTTGTGGTTGGGCTGAATCTTCTGTTTTGGCTCTTTTATCTCATTAGTTCCCTTTTTCTTTTCCTATCATGCCATTGATTTGTTGAAGTAGTGGGGTCATTTGTTCTTCAGACTGTACCAAATTCTGGATTTGGTTGATTGCTTCTTTCTAGTGTCAGTTAACTTGTTCCTCTATCCCCTGTATTTATTCCCTGAAAACTGATAGTTAGATTTAAAGCTAGATAACATTCAAGTTCAGTATTTTAGGCATACTTAGTATGTAGTGCTGTGCTTTTGATTCAATCATGAAACATAATCGTGTTTATGTTGTCCCATTTTAGTGGTGTTAAGAATGATGACTGATTTTAAATAATTATAGTCTGTATTTTTAAAAAGTGTGCCATAGGTGATTCTTAAAGTGTGCTGAAGTTTGAGAACAGCTGATCTAAGTATTGTAATGAAGCTAATTTAGTTGCTGAGATAACAGGTTTACCTTGGCATCAACATATTGGCCAGGGCTACATCCAGAACAAAACCTCTAGGTGACATCTGGTCTGGGGCACCTGCTCAAGCTGCACCTGTCATCTCTAAGTAGAGCCTGGACACACCCTACACTTTGTCTCTGGGCTCCAGAGAAGCTAACAAGGGCTCCAGTTCAGCTGAGGGGAATCAAAGGGTACATGAATTACCAATTCAAACTTACCCCAACTGTATTTGAGTAATTTGGATTTTAAAAAGTAATTAAAAATAAGTTTCCCTTAATATCTATGTGGGGGTTTTTTTCTATATAGGACTTTATGATATTCATCCCAAATAAGATTCCATTTGTTTAATTGAATTTATTGTATGCTTTTCCACTTTGTGAGGATTTTATTGGTCTGCCCCAGTATTGCTGAGGAGAGTTAACTTATATTTTATAAATTCCTATACAAATAACAACATTAATAATAACTTGTTTTTTAGTGCACTTCTTCATTTTTCAAACCATTTTTATATGTGAGATTTTATTTTTATCATTTCAAATTTCAGAAGTAATTGCTGTTATTTAATCTTAGAAAAAATAACACTTAGAAAAAATTTCTTTACACCACTCAAAGTCTTTTCTTTTGGAGCATATGGGCTACTTCTTTTTTTTTTTTTTTTTTTTTTTTTTAATTTATTTGTTCGACAGAGATAGAGACAGCCAGCGAGAGAGGGAACACAAGCATGGGGAGTGGGAGAGGAAGAAGCAGGCTCATAGCGGAAGAGCCTGATGGGGCTCGATCCCATAACGCCAGGATCACGCCCTGAGCCGAAGGCAGATGCTTAACCGCTGTGCCACCCAGGCGCCCCACATATAGGCTACTTCTTAAAAAAAAAAAAAAAAAGAAAAAGAAAAAAGCTGTAGGTTATATCCAACTCTCAATCTCTAAGTGTCAGCCGTAATGGCCAGTTAGAAAAGTGTTTTTTTTAATATATTTTCAGACCAAATTTCCCCCCTTGGCCTGTTTCTGTCCCTAGTGATAGACTTGCTTTAACAAAGCATTGTCTTATTTATCACCTGTCATTATCCACAGTTGTAAAATATCTTCAGGTATATTCTATGTTCTTGGTATGTTTACCTTTTGTTTCTATCAGTAAATGATTTTTTTCATTACCATTTAGTGGGGCCAAAATAAAATGCTTTTTATGAAGCAGGATTTAAATAAGTTGTGTAAGAATTTATTGTTTGCATGTACATCTTATTGTGAAATATAGCAAGTATCTGATTCTAGCCTTTTCTGAGTTCTTAACTTTGTCCTTGGTTAAGTATTCAGTGGTCAGTTGCTCTGTGCACAAAGATGATTTATATTATGTAATTATAACATTCATGGTGAAGTGTTTTCAGATGAAACTTTTTTTTTGTTCCTCTCCTAGCTCATTGATTAATTTTAAGTAAGTAAAATGTTAGTAGAAACATACATGAGGTAAGTAGGAACATTCATCTGTTAAAATAGGACAAAGAAGAGACCATAGTTAGGTCTCTATGTAGAAAATACCTAACTTGTAATACTTTAGAGATGGGGCTAAATTTAAAATCATTGGTAATAATGCCCAGGTTGATTATACTTTTCATAATTGTTTATAGATTAAGTGAATTTTCACTATACCTGAACTCAGGTAAGACCTCTTTGTACTTCATAAACAGAAGTTCCTACCTTAGCAGGCTGTACCTCTAAGTGCACTCCCAAGTAATAGGTGATGTGTTCTTAAGTGGTTTGGTGTGATTTTTTTAGGTTTACACCATTAAAAAGTCAAACCTTTGAATTTGTGAGTTTTTCCAGGTAGCCCCACATTGCAATTCATTAATTCAATCTAGTAGTAAAAAATCTGCTTGAGAGAGAAATGGTAAACCTAATCATTTTCCTTCCTTGCTATGTTTTCTTTTCAAAAAATTCTTCAGTTTTTTTGACTATAATGTGATCTTATTTACACTTCATTGCCTATTGACAAATTGTTATTATTCTGCCACATTTGCTTTATGTTTTTCTCTCTATATGTGAGGGTGTGTATATATACACACATTATTACTCTTATGTAATCATTTGATATTATTATAGAATGTTCTAAATATGAGTGTATATTAAGAATAAAACATTCTCTTAATGTAGCAACAGTACAGTTATTAAATTCAAAAAACTTAACATGGATACAATCATATTATCTGTATTATATATAGACTTTATTCAAATTTTGGCACTTGTCTTTTATAGCATATCATACCCACACCACAAGTCCATGATCTTGTATTACATTTACTTATATCTCTGGTTCTTCAGCCTTTCATGACATTACCATTTTTGAGCAGTACAGGCCAACCGTGTTATAAAATTTGGATTTGTCTGATGGTTTTCCAGGATTAGATTTAGGTTAGACATTTTTGGCAGGAGGCCAGATGTCACTTTGTCCTATTGTTGATGTTAACTTTGGTTTAAGGTGATATCCTCCTGGTTTCTTTAAAGTTTCCATTTTCTCTTTTGTAATTAATAATTAACCTGTGCGGATATTTTGAGAGCATGTAAATACCTTGCTCACCATTAAACTTTTACCCAATAATTTTAACATCCATTGATGATTCTTGCCTGAATCAGTTAATTAAAATGGATGTACAGTGCTTATTTTCTAACTTTATCATTCCTTCTGAATATCTTAGTTAGCAATCTATAAGGAAAATATTTTCATTCTTATTATTTATTATATTTTTATGTTATACAGTGGATTAATATCTATTATTATGCGTTTTGCTGCTTAACTTTGGCCAGTAGTTGTCTTTAACATGTTCCCATTTTTAAGCTCTTCTGTGTTTTCTGAAAAAATAAGATTTTCCAGGGTCAACTTGTGTTTTGCTTGCCTATCTCAGCATCAGCTATTTCTCCAAGGAGTGTCCTGGGTTTGGTTTTTTGTTTTGTTTTTTTGTTTTGTTTTGTTTTTTAGCATGAAATAGTATACAGAAACCAAAATCTGGTTGGTAGGTATACTAATTGTTGTTGGGTTGTCTTTCTTCCAGGCTCTTTCAGAGTAAGAGCTAGGAGGTTTATTTATTTTAAATATAAATGTACATATGTTAAAAATCACAGTGCTGTATATACTGATATGTCTGGCTACAAATCCACACAGGTTTCTTCTTGCCTTCTTCCATACCATGCATGTATCTTCCTTCTCCTGCACTGAGAACCCTAGTTCCCAATGCCAGTATGTTTACTCATCTTGTCAGGTCTATAATACATAGAGTATAGTTTCAGAATTGTTATACCTGTACCACTACAAACAACAGCTGCCAAGTAGAGTTACAAATTCTTTTCAGTTCTTTTTGTGTTCAGACTGAAGCTGTATTGGTATTTTAAAAAATTTGCAGTGGTTGGATTCTTTTTTCTCCTTTTACTGTTAAAATTCAGTAGAATTCATATTTTTTTCCATTTGTATTTAATTTTGTGATTTTCCCCACTTTTGTTTCTTCAATTTTATTTGTGAATATTTAAAACACTTAATAAAATTCTAAAATCAAAATTTAAGATACTTGGAGGTTATCCTCTTCCCTTCCTCTTCTACCCCCTTCCCACCCATGCTTTGTTAGTAACTGATTTCCTTAGTGTCTGGTTATCCTTCCTGTGTTTCTTTTTGCAAAAATTATATGTGTGTGTGTGTGTGTGTATATGTATATGCATTCTGTATATATGTATGCTTTCATATATATATATATGCATTCTTAGTTTCTGTTGAAATGAAGAATGCATTTTGCCTTTTTTTCACTAACTGTATCTTGACTGTCACTCTAATAAACTCATGAAGTCCCATTCTTTTTTTTTTTTTGCAGCTGCATAGTATTCCATTGTGTGGCTATATCCTAATTTATTCCCCACATAATGGCACTTAGGTTGGTTCCAATATTTAGAATAGCAAATAATGCCATATGAGTAATCTTCTGTAAATCTAGTAACCTTATGCAAACCTATTTTTAAATTTTTGGAGATGTATCTTCAGAGTAAATTACTAAAGTGGGTGTTGATATAGTAATCAAAGAATAAATGCATATGTAGTTTTGTTAAATATTGCCAAATTCCCTTTGTGGGAAGGAACTATTTAGCATTCCCACCACAGTATATGAAAGTGCTTATTTCCCACAGCCTTGCCATGTGCTGTCAAGCTTTTTAAATTTTACCAATGTGAGGGGTTAAAAAATGGTATCTCACTATATTTTAATTATTGTGGCATACATAGCATGTTTTAAGATTTTATCTATTTGTTTGAGAAAGAGAGCGAGCACAGATGTGCCTGCGTGTGTGAGCAGGAGGGGGGATGAGGATGGGGGGAGAGGGACAAACAGACTCCACACTAGCCTGTCTGGGGGCTCAGTCTCATGATCATGAGATTATGACCTGAGCTGAAGCCAAGAGTCAGTCACTTAACCTAGTGAGCCACCCAGGTGTCCCACAGATACCATGTTTTAATGTTTGATAGTGCCATTCCCATCTCAGAGCTTTGTTGAGGGGGGGGGGTTGGGGGAAGTTTTCTTGGCTATTTTATGTCTGTTTTTCCATATGAATTTTAGTGTCAATTTGTTCTAAGTTCCAGAAAAAACCTTTCTGGTTTTTTGTTTGTTTTGTTTTTTGAATGGAGATTGCATTAAGTTTATAAACTATTGCAGAAGAACTGAGATGATGGTATTGAGTTGAACTATTCAAGAACAACGGAAGTCTTCCTATTCAAATCTTTTTGTGTTATGCAAGAGTCTAAAATTTTCCTTTTATAGGTCCTGGACATTTTTATTCCAAAGTTTAATCCAAAGTTTAATCCTAAATTTATTCTTAGATATATTTTCATTTCTGCTCCTACTACAAATGTGGTTTTTCATCCATTTTAACCTTTTAATTGGTTATTTATTTATATGAAAGTTATTTTTTATATTATAGTCTGCCTTACTCAATTGTTTTACTGTTTTTTGGGGGTTTTGTTTTGGGGGTATTGGGAAGGGGCAGAAGGAGGGGGAGAGAGAGAGTTCTAAGCAGGCTCCATGCCCACTCAGGACTTGATCTCACAACCCTGAGATCATGACCTGAGCTGAAATCAAGAGTCTGCTGCTGAAGCGACTGAGCCACCTAGGTGTCGCAGTTGTTTTACTGTTTGTATTAATTTTATCATTGATTTTTAAAAATTTTAGATATACCAGCATGTCATCTGCAAATAGAGATGGTTTTACTTCTTTCCTAAATTTTATGCCTTTAGTTATTTTATAACTTTAATTATTTTCTTTTGCCTAATTGTATTGGCCACTATTAAATAGTTGGAAAGATGAAGGTGTCTTTGCCTTAATGATTACCCTAATTTGATGTCTCTTGCATTTCCTCATTGCTCATTGACTAAGATACTGTCTGCTATGTGTTCTTTTTTTTTTTTTTTAAGATTTCACTTTTTTTGTTTTAGAGAGAGAGCACACTTCAGCAGGGAGAGGGGCAGAGGAGGAGGGAGAGAGAAAGGGAGAAAATGTCAAGCAGGCTCTATGCCGAGTGCACAGAGCCTACCTTTGGGCTTGATCTCATGACCCTGAGATCATGACCTGAGCTACAACCAAGAGTCAGTTGCTCAGTTGACTGTGTCACCCAGGTGCCCCCTGCCATGTGTTCTTGATGTAGCCTTAACTCTATATGTTCTACTAAGATAGTATTTCTCTGTTTATTGAATGAACGATACTGTCAGACTTAGAAGTCAGATTTAGAGGTATCCTTCATGTGTTTTATCTACTAGAATTTGGTTTTATTTTTTTAAATCTGTAATTATTTCTTTATTATCTGTATTCGAGAGGGAGCTAATACTGAATACTACAATTTTTAAGTCCCATTTCGCAGCTTATATTTGAATGTGAATATTTCTCATGTTCTAGGAATCTAATATGTAAATAAAAATCAGCTACAGTGCTAAATCATAACTTCAGAGGAAGGTTACCTTTTCTGATTTATCTATCCATTAAAAAGTCTTTACTATTTCATTCTTTGCTGGCTCTTGCATCACCTGCTATATAAAAACAGGACAATAGTTTAATTGATTGCTTGATTTTATATTATTAAAACTAGTATAAATCATGATTTGATCATTGCTTGAGTTTTGTATTCTCAAGATGAGAAGTAATTGTTTTTGTCTGAAAGTCTTCTTTATAGGTTATCCACCCTGTGGAGATGAAAAGCAAATTCATGTTTTAGTTATAATCAGAAATCCTATATGCTTTTTTCACTGAATCCATTCAGATCCATTACCACTAAATTAAATGTTATGTTTTTACATTGCATATCTGATCCTCAGATTTAGATGTAATTTGGATATTAAAGCCTTGTTAGTTTTGAGGGTTGCTTAGAACATCCTTCTTTATCTCCTTCTTTATAAACTATGGGTGTTAACTTAAATGGATGTGTGTGTGCGTGTGCACAAGTATGCACAAGTATGCACACACACACATTACATGCAATACTGTTTGTTAGCTTTAAGCAAATGGCTTGATAATTTCTTGGTCAGTTCTTGAACATACCAGATCTTATAGATATTACCCAGTCTTGCACATTTAAGGGGCTAAGCTGAAATAGACATTAGATACTATATGCAAATGTAACATTTAGAGGCCTAGTAGTATAGCTTTAGATTCCTAAAGATAGGTACAAGAAGTATGTAGTTAGAATTGGAGATGGCTACCTAATCTATCAATTCATAGCATCACTATTCTTAGGACTAGAAGGGATTTTAAGAAAGTGGTCTAACCCCATGCTTTTTGGTAAGCTAGAAATAAGGATATTTTTTTTCTGTTAGGCCTGCATAAGGATAATTAACTTGCCTAAGATCACTATTACTGAATGATGGAAGGGGAAAGTAGAAGCTAGGCCTGCCTTTATTACTCTAGCTACTCTGTTCTGACTTAAAAGGAATAAATGTAGATTGTCAGAGATTTCTTTGCTACTAAAAATGTGACTTTTATTTTTTCATTAAGATGATTCTACTGACTTAAACCTTCTATGAGGCATAGGTTTTAAATTGTTGGCCTGTAGAGGTGATAATTATGTACTTGATTTGTCATTTGTATCAACAGTCTTATCTCTTTCCCCTTCCCGTTCAAAGGATTATGTTTATAAGACAGGTGAGTATTATTGGAAAGCCCATAGCAAAACATATAACAATCACTGGGAAAAATCACTTTTTACTTGAGTGATATTCCTTATTTTTAAATGTTTTGCTTGGAAAAAGTTAAACTTACATATTTGATATATAGATATATATATATAGATATATATATTTATTTAATAACCAAGAATACTAATTTAAAGTTTTCAGTCTGGTACATTATTTTTTAGATGGAGACCTCTACTGGAAGTATGAAGGAATAGATGGATTCTATTATACATTATTAAATATCTAGAAAAAGGGATGTCAAGGAGATTTACTTGAGACAGAGTCAATGTAAAGTATTCTAGAGTCCTTTTAAAAGAATCTTTCTTATGGTATTTTAGATAATAGTGTACTTTTGGTTTTATGACATCATCTTAAGTTTTTCATAAAGCAGAATACTAAGTTTATATTTGATTTTTGCTATTTAGCTGTTTATTGAATTTGTCACGTGCCAGGTGCTGCGCTAAATGGTTTACTGTAACTCATTTTTTCTTCACACTTCCTTATGTTGTAGGCACTGTTATTATACCAATGTTATAGAAAAGAATATAGGACAAAGAGGTTTAAGAATCTTGCCCAAGGTCACACAGTAAGTTCAGGAGCTAGTCTTTGAACCTGGGCCATTTGGCTCTAGAAAGGGTGTGCTATATTGTCTTAACCCAAGTGCAAATGATTACAACTTTATAAAAAAGTATATGAAGACAAGGACTTGAAGGGAATAAGCAAAGTATGAAAATGGTTGAGGTAGGTGTGGGATTGTGGCTGTTATTTTTAAAAGATCCTTTAATGTATCTTTTTTCAACAGAATTTGTGTGCTGCCGTACAATTTATAATATAGTTTATGTCTACAAATATTCATCTTACTGGATTTTTACTCTACAAGTTAGGTATTATCCTATCTTTTAGATGAGGAAAATCGCCTTTATCATTGCTAATAAGTAGTTGTATCAGGATTAGAGTTTAGATTTACGAATTATAATTCGTGCTCTTATTTTACTGCCAAAGTCTTGGGGTCAAGGACTTTTTTTACTTTTATATACCACTTAAAGCCCCTAATTCAATATTTGATACATTATAGTTGAACCGAATCAGATCCTCTGCTCTTGGGGAGATCCTTATGAACCCAGGTGGTTATGGTGGGCCTCTCAGCAAATGGAAAATCTAATTTGGAAATTCTGAAAGAATTGAACAATTCTAAAATACAGAATTGGAAGTATAGCATTCCATTGATCTGGCCCTAAGCTTAACCTTTTCTTGTGTGGTTTTATGAAACAGGTACCAAGAGTCAGTTCTAGTTGTAGAGTATGAATTAACATTGTGATAAATGTGACATTTTGTGCTGTTTTATATAGCACTTTTTTTTATTTTTAGGTAAAATAGACTCTAATGTTTACCCATCTCTCTTTATGAACTACAACAGAATAGAATATTGTGTAAGGTAAGAGTTGACCCAGAGTAATATTGATTTTGTTTCAAACTAGCAGGTGAAGATCCAAGGATTTTGCAAAGTAACTACTATTTCTGAAAAAACACATATTGGAAATGATGTCGTAATTCAGTGGCAACATTTTGAGACTCAGGAATGTTCATTATCATCATAGTAACAGCTAACATTTATTGAACATTTACTATTTGCAAAGCACTGTGCTCATCCTGCGTTATTCTCAATCTCAAAACTTTCCTATAAGATTGATACCATCATCATCATTTTATAGATGAGGAGACTAAGATTTAGAGAGGTAAAGTAACTTTCATAAGGTTACACAACTGCAGAGTTGTGGAGCTGGAATTTGATCGCAATCTTCTGCCCCTAGAGACCAAACTTGTAACCACTAGGCAGAGTACTGCCCTTTATTCAATTCAGTGAGTAACAGTTGATCATCTTTCAATTGCCAGATAGTGTTCTATGCACTGGACATAAATCAGTGATGAGGAAAATCTTTCCCCTTTGGAGCTTAGGAAAGGAGACTGATAGTGCACAAATAAGTAAAACAGTATACTAGAAAAGTGCAAGGAGAAAAATAAAGGAGGTAGTTTTGGATGGAGAGAGTGTAACATCTTTAGATAGAGCGGGCAGGAAAAGTCTTTATAATAGAGGGTGACATTTGAATTAAGACTCAAAGGAGATGGAGAAGACCAGGTGTATATCTGGGATAAGAGTGAACAGACAGCAATGGAGCATGCCTGCAAACATGTGGCTAAAGTTAGTGAGTGAAGAGAAGAGAAGCTGGAGATGATTAAGTCAGAGATAGAGAGCTGGTAGCTGATCTTGTAGGGCCTTTGTAAGGTAAGGACTTTGCCTTATACTGAAGCCATTGGAGGATTTTGTGGATGATGTGCCATTGTCTGGATCTCTCTGGGTGCTTTGTTATATATAGATGGAAGGGGGTGGTCAGGGGCAGGAACAAGGGGACATGTTGGGGAGCTAATTAAATAATCCAGGTGAGAAATGATGGTGGTTTGTACCAGCAAGGATCATAGCTCTTAAGGTGGTGATAAGTAGCCATATTTTGGATATCTAAAGTTGTGCATCTAAAATTTTTGAGACTTTAATTAGGAGATACCTACTCAGAAACTTACTGAGAACCCATTGGGTGTCAACTTTTGTACTATTTCAGCTATAAACTATTCTCCATAATTATCAAATTAGAGTAACACTTGCTCATTGTAACAATCTAGGAAATACAAAGAAGGGGAAAATATTGAGCACAATTAATATTGTAGTGTGTTTTCTCTTAGTCTTTTGTCATAAGGATTAAACCTTAAAATCTATCTACCAAAAACTGACTGTCTCCTGCTAAAACGTTGGCTCGTTCAGAGCAAGAGCTATGCTCTTTATTTCTTTGTCTTAGGTTCATAATAAGTGTTCAGTACTGCTTGTTTTGTTTGAATTAATTGTGCCAACCAGTTGGGTGCCATATTCTTGCACTTTCTTTTAAGAGATACCACACTATTTCATTTGTTTTAAGGCTTGGTGAATGGGAAGCCAGTAAGTGTTGGTAGACTTAGTTAATGTGCTCTGAACTCCAGCCATGCTCATCTATTTATAGTGGTCTAAACATGCCAAGTTTTTCTCGCCTCTCTGCCTTTGCATGTGCTGTTTTCTCTGCCTGGAATTCCTTTCCCTTCTTTTCTGCCTGACATACTCCTACCCATCTTTGAAACTTAACATAAATGTCACCTTCTCTGAAAAGCTTTTTATCTTCCCAAACAGCTTGAAGTGATCCTTTTGATCCCACTTTTCCTCCCATTTATACCTCTATTATAGACACCACTGTAACATATTTCTTTCAGGTCTCTCATATTGCACTTTGAGCCCAAGGAAATAGGGACTTAGTTTTATGTAGCTTTGTAGCCACATCATCATAACACAGTGATTATTAGTGCATAGGAGTTAATGTGTGGCTACTGGAATTAAAAAATGAACACTGGAAAAGGGGTCATTGGAAATAAGGAAAGAAGGAAATCACTTTGGTTTGAGGGTAAGGAGGAGTTTATGGAAGAGGTCTTGAGCTTGGCACTGAAAGGCCAGTTGGATTCAGATGGGAAAAAATGGAAGGTGGAGGACTTTTTAGGTATGAGGAAAAGAGGAAATGAGGGTATATGTAATGTATTTTAATTATATTCATGAACCCTGCTCCCTCAGAGGGTTTGTGCATGTGTTTGGGGTAAGGTAAGATGGAGACCAACGTTTGGTAGTATATCATGGAGGATTTTGAAAATCAGATCAAGGTGTTTGACCTTTATCATTCTGTATAGAGTGAGGATGTGCGATTTGTATTGTTTAGTTGTTTTTTAACAGAACAGTTTCTTGATGAAAATAGAATTTGGGAGACATTAATCTTACACTGGTGTGGGGGGTAGATTTGAGATAGGGGCAAATAATGACAAATGGCAAACACACTTGTCTGGTTTGATCAGAAAATGGGATATTATTTTTATTGTGTTTTCAGATAAATGTGAATTATTCTTTTTTTCACCTTTTTAAAAATTGAGATATAACTGACATTATACTAGCTTGAGGTGTACAATGTAATGATTCAGTATTTGTTTGTATTGTAAAATGATCACCGCAATAAATCTAATTGTCATCTGCTACCATACATTGCTATTTTTTTCTTCTGATTAGAACTTTCAAGATCTACTCTCCTAGCTACTCTCACATATACAGTACAGAATTAACTATAGTCACTATGCTGTACATTACATCCCCTTGACTTATTCATTTCGTAACTGGAAATTTGTACCTTTTGACTTCCTTCGCTCATTTTGTCTACCCCCCATCCTGCTGCCTCAGGCAAGCACCAGTCTGTCCTGTATATCCATGAGCTTAGGATGTTTTTTGATTTTTTTAGATTACACATGTAAGTGAGATCATATGGTATTCATCTTTTCTGTCTGACATTTCATTTAGCATAATGCCCTCAAGGTCCATCCATGCTGTCACAAATGGCAAGATTTCATATTTTTTTTTTATGGCTGGATAATACTCTGTTGTGTATATATACCACATTTGCTTTATCCATTCATCTGTCGATGGACATTTAAGTGGTTTGCATGTGTTGGCTATTGTAAATATGCTGCAGTGAGCATGGGGTTCATTTATCTTTTCGAACTAGTGTTTTTGTTTTCTTTGGGAAACTTTTTACTTCTTAAAATATAAGACACGGAAGTCATATTCAGAAAGTACTTCAGAATCTTGTTGTATCTTTAGGGTTGTTGTTATAAATACCACTTGTCATTGAACTGTCAACTTACTGAAGAGCAGGTTAATAGAGAATTACAGTTCCTGGAAAATTTGATAGCCTACTGTTGCTGCACTTCATTTTATTTATTTGAGTGTAGGTCCATCATTAGTTCACAGTCATGTAAGATTTTAGATTTATGTAGATTCACTTTATATGTAAATTCAGTTTATGTTCTATCTCTATGTTGGAAGGAACTTTTTACAACTTCCTCTGTGAGTTCACTTTTTTTCCTAAGCTCTGGAACTTAGCACTTCTGTTTATTTGCTCAAATAATTTAGCAGCATTTTCCTTTCTATTTTTCTAAAACCATGTGAGATAGGGTCCAGTGGGGATAAATAGATATACTCATGACAGAAACAGGCTGAACTGAGGATAGATGAACATATTTGGTAGAATTAGAGTTCTTTAGAATGTGTTTTCTAATTTAGGGTGTTCTTGGACACAGACATAAGAAAAAGGGATTATTTTGGAAATGGTGCTTAGGAGTGAGGAGAATGGTGGTGGGATGTACATAGGATCATATCTTTATCAAAAATCTCCTGAAAGTGCTTTGTCATTATTTGGAGTCTTATTTTGACAATAAACTGATTTGATTTGATTTGGTTTGGTTTGGCCATTTCTATATTCATTTGTAAGTGATTTTTAAGTAGTGATTAAAAGGTTAGGACTAGTAAAAATTGCCTGCACTCTAATTCATCTTACTATGTGAAGAAATATGTAACTGAGCAACATTCTGACTATAAATAAAGAGAGGACTGGTATTCCCAAATGATGATGATAATCCAGCATTTAGAATGAGGGTGATTTTTTTTCCGTGCTTCTTTACCTGTAACGCCCAAGGAATGGGTTTACCTTTTTTTTTTTTTTTTATTTAAGATTTTATTTATTTGACAGAGAGAGACAGCGAGAGAGGGAACACAAGCAAGGGGAGTGGGAGAGGGAGAAGCAGGCTTCCCACCAAGCAGGGAGCCCGATGCAGGGCTTGATCCCAGGACTCTGGGATCATGACCTGAGTCGAAGGCAGACGCTTAATGGCTGAGCCACCCACGCACTCCAGGAATGGGTTTACTTTTGCCTGTAAGAGCAAAAAAAGTCATAACATGGACAAAATATGGCGCTTTCTCTGTAATATTCAGAGAAAATTCAGGAATATTCCCCTGCTGCCCAGCAGGGAGGAGTCAACCTTCCAGACTGCAGCCTCAGTTGAAGAGAATAGCTCAGTCTGGTCTTTTCTGTGCATCATTATTATGAGAAGGAGTTTACCCTCTTGAAGAAATCAATAATAAGTCCTCGTTCAGTGCACAATGTGCGATGATTGGCTGAGGACTGGTTGTCTTCACAAAGGTCTTTAGACCAGTATTCTCAAACTGTTAATTAGGTGGACTGTGGGAAAAGTGTTCTGACTTTATTTAAATACAGTTTGGAAACTTTGTTAGAAGAGTTAAACATGGTTCTTTTCTGCAACACTTCTCAAAACTAATGTGCTTATAATGTGTCTTATGACAGTCTATGGAATTTTCCAAACACATTGAGCACATATTGTCCCATCCCTTCTACTCCTGGCCTCACCAGCCCCCAGCATGCATATCTACTTACAGGGTTACTGTGAAGTTTAGAAAACTGCTGCCGTCAGCAAAAAACTTGCTAGATAAAATAGACCCAGCTGGGATAGTCTTGAAAAATGCTTAACTTACTACTAAGATAGATGTGAAAGCCCAGTACCTTTCCAGTTCTAGGGTGCATGGGAAACATGATTAATCATACATAGCTTGGTTGAAAAAAAAGAGAGAAGCTAAATTTTAATGGCTTGATTTAAGGTACAGTTACTATACTAAGGCAGAATAAGGTGTCTTGAGAGAGGAGTCTTTTAAAATCTTAAGGTTATGAACCTTGATAAGTGAATTAGCAAATATTTAGTATGGAGAGTTGTTTAGGATTAGGCTTTAACACTTCATTGCGGATTCTTCCTATTGTCCTCTGAAACACAACGTGAGAAAGTGTTTCAGTTAGACCTCTAAGTTGTCTTATATTCTTGAATTTAAAGAGCCATAGTGGTTCTTTCAGTTAATTATTAGCAAGGACATCCAATGAAAAATATATTTGCTGTGCAATATTTTTCTTATATAGTCCTTTAAGTGAATATGCAAGGATCACAATAAAGAATTTCCATTTATCAGTTCCTTATGAAGAACTGTATTTTCATTGACAAAGTCTGATCCTTCAAGACAACACAACTTTTTGGTCTGGAATCTGTATAAGCAGACAGTTTACATTGTCTCTTGACATAGCACGTATTCCTTTCTTGAGAAAAATGTAAAAGATCAATAATTGGGCCTATATTAGGAATTATTAGTAGGGAAAACAAACTTTGAGGACATTTCATTAAGTCAGGGTAGATTCACCCAATTTTTTAGACTTTCTAATACTCTACAAGATAGAAAATTGATGTTCCAAATGGTATTAGATACTGATTTCATTGCCTTTATGCACATTAAAATAACAGTGGCTTACACATGGCATAAATTTCTCTCAAACAGTGCAAACATAAATATTCCAGGATGAATAAGGTAGCTCTAAACGAAGCCGTCAGCCCATTCTTTCCTATCCTGTATATATGGCTTCCATCCCATGGTACCATATACAGATGGCTGCTCCATATATAGATGATACCATATATAGATGGATAGATCCTCCTCATTCTAGCCATCAGGCCAGAGTAAAAAGAGAGAAGAGGAACTCTTCTTCTTAAGAGCACATGCCTTTTCCATTTACATCCCATTGGTCTGAACCATGTCACACAAGGAAGGCTGGAATATGTATGTAGTCTTTGAGCTTTCACAGAACATTCATAAAATTGATTATAAAACAAGCCACTGGGGACACTTTCATACATTCGCCCGAAAGTCACGGATAGATAATGTCTTCCTGGAATTTCTATTGCATAAAGAAGAGAGAATACACACAGACACACACACATACACACACACACACAGATTATATGTACATATGTGGTATACACCACATGTATGTGGTATACATAGAATGTGTGAGTGTATGTGTAGACAGCAGCCTCTGTTATTCATTACTTTGAGGTCGTTTTCCAGATGCTCCAGTGCCTTCTGAATTATCACCAAAAGAATAGATTGTACTTCATAGAACTTCAAGTTAAGTATATTGTATTCTAATTCTCTGTAAATAAGTAACCTTTGGGTTTAAGAATTTATGGTATTTTGGGCGCCTGGGTGGCTCAGCCGGTTAAGCAGTTGCCTTCAGCTCAGGTCATGATCTCAGGGTCCTGGGATCGAGCCCCACATCAGGCTCCCTGCTCAGCAGGGAGCCTGCTTCTCCCTCTCCTCCTGCCTGCCACTCCCCATGCTTGTGCTCTCTCTCTCTCTGTCTGTCAAATAAATAAAATCTTAAAAAAAAAAAAAGAATTTATGGTGTATTAATTTTAATGAAGACATTCAGTTCCCAAAGATGTCTGAGTGTGTATTGAATTTCTTAATTTGTGATTTATATATTCATGTATGGGAATATAATATGATTTGATATGCAGATACTTGATTTATAGACTTTATCAAAAAAGTAAAGTAGTGGTTTATTAAAATGAATACTTTTGCTTCTAGTTATTTTTCTATGAAAGGAAAAAATGATGGCTTGGTATGCTAATTCACTTCAGTTGCAATATGATCTAGGAGATTTTAGGTCTTGTTTCAAAATTAAATTACTATAGTTTTTAAAGTTGTGAAGATACATCTTTTTTAAATGAAGGAAAATGTATCTATTCAGGTACATACATTTTTATAGACCTCGTAATATTTTATATATAAAAACATGATCATGGATGACAGTTCCTTTTAGAAACATGAACATGAATGACAGTTCTTTTAGTGTAATTTTATTTTGAGTTCCAAGTAAAGCAATTAAATTAGGAAACAATTTTAACTGCAATTTTATTTTTTTTTAATTGGTGTCAATGAGCAATTTATTTATTATTGTATTTATTATGGTATGTTAATCACCAAACAGCACTTCATTAATTTTTGATGTAGTGTTCCATGTTTCATTGTTTGTGTATAACTCCCAGTGCTCATTGCAATATGTGCCCTCCTTAATACCCATCACTGGGCTAACCCACCCCCCCACTCTCTCTCCTCTGAAACCCTCAGTTTGTTTCCTGGAGTCCATAGTCTTTCATGGTTTATCTCCCCCTCTGATTCCCCTTCCTTCATTTTTCCCTTTCTTTTCCTAGTGTCCTCCAGGCTATTCCTTATGGTCCACATGTAAGTGAAACCATATGATAATTGTCTTTCTCTGCTTTACTTATTTCACTTAGCATAATCCCCTCCAGTTCCATCCATGTCGATGCAAATGGTGGGTGTTCATCCTTTCTGATGGCTGAGTAATATTCCATTGTATATATGAACCACATCTTCTTTATCCATTCGTCTGTTGAAGGGCATCTCAGCTCCTTCCATAGTTTGGCTGTTGTGGACATTGCTGCTATGAACATTGGGGTGCATGTGCCCATTCTTTTCACTACATCTGTATCTTTGGGGTAAATGCTCAGTAGTGCAATTTTAAAATAATACTTTATTTTTAGGAAGTTTTATGGCCAAACAAGCATTTTTTCATGTGTATATTATTTGATAGTATTCTGGAGCTTGTTTTTAATAATTCTTATTTTCTGATAAATGTTTTCAAATCTTTACATTTCTGTTTAAATCTTAGCCAAATTTTACATCCTTTGACATGTGTTTTCTTTGTCATCCTCTACTAAGTATTATATTTAGATTTCCTCTTTAATTAATCCACAGATTAATTGCCAGGTAAAAGGTGCTTAAAGTTCTCTTTTGGTTATCTTCTTTATTTTGGTTTTAATTTTATTGCCTTAAACTTTGCAGACATATTTTGCCTTATTTTTTATTGCCTTAAACTTTGCAGACAATTTTATTGCCATATAAACTTTGTAGTCTGTATTTTGATGGGGAAGTATGCATCAAGTTATCTTTTATGGCTTATTCTGTGATTGATTTTTATAAATATTCTATGTAAGCTCAAAAAGAATATATTCTGTGTTGTAATGTCATTTATGTCATGTCATTAGGCTTTCAAGGTGGTATTTTTCAAATCTTTCAAATCTTTTATCTTTTTTCATTGCTTCATACTTTTTCAAAAGCATGTAAAAACCTCCAGTTAGAATTGTTGGTCTACTACTTATGCACCAAAATTTTCAGTTGTTGCTTCATGCACATTGAGGCTTTATATTCATATTCATTTTTGCTTTTTACCACTATATATCTACTTGTCTCTTATGGCCCCCCCCCACTTGAAGTTTAATTCTTTTGATATTAATTGTTGCTTTCTTTTGGTCCGTATTTTTCAGAAAATTTTCTTTGTCCCTTTATTTTTTATTTTTGTTGAATCTTGGTCTTACACTTAATCTAAGAATGTGTCTTTTGAGTTTAACCCATTTATATTT
This sequence comes from Ailuropoda melanoleuca, assembly GCF_002007445.2. Classification (NCBI taxonomy): domain Eukaryota; kingdom Metazoa; phylum Chordata; class Mammalia; order Carnivora; family Ursidae; genus Ailuropoda; species Ailuropoda melanoleuca. Next base: position 36,438,563 of record NC_048233.1, read on the forward strand.
AATGTGATTATTGTTATATTAAAGTTTATCTCTGCCATTTTATATTGTATCCTTTCAGTATCTGGTTTAATCTCTATGTCCTCTCCAATAAATACCAAGAACCTTAGCATATTCTCCCCTTGTCACCCCTATTTTGGAACAGGGGGATGTGGTTATTTTAATTACTTATTTTTATGAAATACACTTTTTAAAAAGATTTTATTTGTTTTACTTGAGAGTATGCGTGCACATAGAGGGAGGGGGGAGAATCTCAAGCAGACTCCACACTGAGCGTGGAGGCCAATGTGGGGCTTGATCTCACAACCCTGAGATCTTGACCTGAGCCAGAACCAAGAGTCGGACACTTAACTGACTGAGCCACTCAGGCACCCCTGAATTATACTTTTTTTTTTAAAAGATAAATCTAAAACTTTCCCTTACTTCCCATATTTTGTCGCTTTTGTCTGAATTCGTTTCTCTTCCTGCCAGATTACATTCTTCAGAAGCTTTGAGAGAAGGTCTTTTTGTGGTGAACTTTGAGAGATTGTATGCCTAGAATATCTTTACCACTCACATTTAAGTGATAATTTAGTTTGATAGAAAATTCTAAGTGTAGGGTTTTTTTTCCCTCAATATTTTGAGGGTAAGATTTCATTGTCCTCTTGTTGGCCTGGTGTTTGTTGCTCTTGAAAAGTCTGATATTTGATCTTGTTCTTTTGTATGTGACCTCTCCCCTCCCCCTTGTTGGAAGGGCCCCCTCTCTATTTCTCTCTCTGCCTCCCCCCATCTGTGTGTGTGTACGTATGTGTGTGTATACACACACACACACATATATATGTTTTGGAAAGGCTTAACTTTCACTCTAACGTGTTTAGGTATAGGCTTTTTCTTATATCCTTTTTTTTTTTTTTAAGATTTTATTTATTTGAGAGAGAGAGAGAGAGAGCAGGAGTGGGGAGAGAGAAGCAGACTCCCGGCTGAGCAGGGAGGCCTACGCAGGTCTTGATCCCAGGACCCTGAGATCATGACCTGAGCTGAAGGCAGACGCTTAACCATCTGAGCCACCCAGTTGCCCCTTTTTCTTATATTGTTAGCACTCTGAGCCATTTCAGTCTGAGATCTCATTGAATTCTGTGAAATTCTTGGCTGTTTTTTCAAATTCTTCCCCTTCATCTGTTCTTTTCTTTTTTAATAGAATTCCTGCTAGGTAGATATTGATACTTATACTACTTTCTATATACCACTTTGACTTTAACCTTTAGTATTCATCTTTATCTCATTCTGCTCCTCTTGGGGACATTTCCTGGACTTAGTTTTAAAGATTACTACATTGTTCTTCAGTTCTATCCATTCTGTTATCCAAACCATTTTAAAATTCTTTATTTTGATGATTACATATGCTTTAATAGCCAGTATTTTCTTTGTTCTTAACTGCTTATTCCCGCTGTATGCTTCTAATATTTTTTCATGTCTCTCCAAGTCTATATATTATGAATGTTTAAAATTCTTCTTTAGATTAGTTCTGCTTCAAAGGTTGTTTTCTGTGCATTTAGGTGTGGGATGTGGATTTGGGTGTTTGTCTCCTCTCCCTCTGTTAATGATTCTCAAATATTTCCTTATTTTTCTCCTATTTGATACTCTTTATAATCCTGAGATGCTTGTGAATTTAGAGTGAGAAATGGACATACACCGAGTTCTACCATTCTTGGCATTTTACCCACACATGGCTTCTGTTTCTTAGGGATACTTCTCTGCAGGCACTGCTTTTATCAGTAGGGTGCCTCCCTGTCTTCCATTTGTTTTAGTCCTTGATGTCTGGCTGTTTCTGCTGCTTTCCTACACTAAGGTAATGGTAGCATGGGCAATAATCTACTTAAGAAAATCCAGCCTAATAAAAAGACACATAGCTAGAATTCTTAACCCCAGTTTATTCACCCCATCAGTGGATGCTGGTTTTCATATGCCCTATGACTCCCTAACCATGCCCTACCATTATCTGTGTGCCCAAGTGTTTTTGAACTATAGTCTGAAATTCAGCAAGCTAGCATCTACCGTCAGCTCCAGAGTTGAGTTCCCAGGAAGGCACCAACAACCAGCAGATGGTGCTGGTCTTTTACCTTTTCAGGAACCAGAAGCCGTATCTTACTTTTACACATAAGTGATTATTAAATTTCTTTCAAGTTCTCAGAACATCTTAGAGTATTTGAGTATTTTTATGAATAGATAAGAAAATAAATATATCTTTAACAATTTATGTCTCTTTCCTCATGTATAAACTTGTGCTGTTCTGGTTACAGTGTATTTTGAATACCTTTTGTAGTAGAATGATTGATTTCTAGCATATTGTGATCTATAATAGCTACTATTTATTGAGTGTTTACTGTGTCCTGTGTAGTACACTAAGTGTTTTATGTATGTACCATGGGGGGAGGACCAGGATAATTTCTCCAATGAGAAGTTTTAACTTAATAGGTTTTTGAGAATTGTGGATTACTATTAACTCTATAAGACAAAAATTATAATCACATAATTTAACAATAATAAATTCCATTAAAGTCGTAGAAAGTTTTGCCTGCGGAAGAGGGAAATAATTGAAGAAGGAAACTTAAGAGATTGTTATTAATGAGAGAACTGAAACAGAATTTGTCACTTTCATATATTCCATGAGCTTTCTCATGTTTTTTGGGGGGGTATATTTGGGATGACTACACAGAACCTTTTTGTTTTTAGAGTATTTAATATTTATAGAATATTACAAATAGAAATGATCACTGAAAAGCTGTTTACTGTATGCTTGTGTGTTTTACACTCAGATGTGATAATAGAAAAATTATTCCAGCTTCCTAAACCAGTTTCAGTTATCATTATATCTCATCTAGTTTCATCTGAAAGACTAGTGTGCTTAACTATTTATTTTTAGGAATAAATATTTGGATCCTAGCCTTTACCTCAGAGCCTGATTTTCTTCCCTTATCCTGTGCTTTCTGATTATACTTGATGGTGGAACCCAAAGCAGTGATTGTATTAAATGAAAAAGAAAAGATAAACAGATTAGAAAATTACTAGAATTATGTAGCTAGAGGTTTTTTGTTTTTTGCTTTACATTGTTTAAGCAGTGAAACCATTTTTTTGGGTTTTTTTTTTTTTAATTAAATGTAATTTACAGTAAAAGTCACTCTTAGTATACTGCCCTGTATATTTTGACACATGTGAATGGTTGTATAAGCACCACCAGAATGAAGATATAGAGAGCATTTCCATCACCCCCAAAATCGTTCTGTGTCCTTTGTAGGTAGCCCAGCATTCCATCTTCTGTCCCTTGTAACCACTGATCTGGTTTATACCCTTATAATTTTATCTTTTTAAGAATATTGTATTAATGAAATTATACCATATGTAGACTTTCAGGCAAGCTTCTTTAACTTAACACAGTGAATCTGAGAGCATATATATTGCCTGTATCCATAGTTCATTCCTTTAATCACTAAGTAATATTCCATTGTATGGATATACTGCAGATTTTTTTTATTATTTCCTAATTGAGGTTGATTTGGGTTTTTTCCAGGTTTTGGTGATTTAGAAATACTATAAACATTCTCATATAAGCTTATGTGTGAATAGAAATTTCACATCATTTGGGTAAATACCAAGAAGCTGCTAAACTGTTGATGCAAATGGCTGAACCATTTTGCATTCTCATTAGCAGTGTATAAGAGTTCCAGTTGCCCCGCATCCTTGCTAAGGATTGGTATTGTTAGTTAGTTTCTTAATTTTAGCCATCCTAAAAGATATAGTGATGTTATTGACTAGTGATGTTAAGCATTTTTTATATTTCTTTGCTATCTGTATGTCTTCTTTGGTGAAGTATCTGTTTAAGTCTTTTGCCCATTTCTTTATTGGCTTGTTTACTTATTGAATTTTTTGAGTTGTTTATCCTGAATATAAATTCTTTATCAGATATATGATTTGCACATATTTTTTCACAAACTGGTGCTTGTCTTTTTATTCTGTCTTCAGTATGTTTTTTAAAAGAGTTATTGAGAAATAATTGATATTCAGTAAACTGAACATGTATAAAGTATCCATTTTGGTAAATCTTGACATATGTATACACCTGTGAAATCATCACCACAATCAAGATAATGAACATATCCATCACTCTTAAAAGTCTCCTTGTGCCCTTTTATAATCCTTCCATCCCCACCTCACCCCATCCCTGTCCCAGGCAACCACTAATTTTTTAAAATTAAAAATTCATTTGCATTTATAGAATTTTATATAAATGAAATCATATACTATGTACTCTTCTTTTTTATTTTTGTCTGTCATTTTCTTTCAGCAAAATTATTTTGAGATCTATCTGTGTTGTGTGTATCAAAGTTCATTCTTGTTTTATTGCTGAGTAGCATTCTATTATATAGGTATGCCATATACCACCATATGCCATGATTGGGTTATTTCTGATTTGGGGCTATTATAAATATAATCACTATTAACTTTTATATACAAATCTTTTTAAAATGGATTTCTAGGAGTGAAATGGCTAGGTAATGTGGTATGTATAACTTTTTAAGAAGCTGCCAAACTGTTTTATAACATTTTACATATTCATCAGCAATGTATAAAAAGAGTTCTAGTTGATCTACATTATCGCTAACATTTGATGACCAGTCTTTAATTTTAGCTATCCTAGTAGGTTCGATGTATTTTTGAAGCTCTCTTAATAGGTACATAGATGTTTCTAATTGTATGTCCTCTTGATAAAATGACCCTTTATGACCAAGAAATGATCTTTATCCTTAGTAATGTTTTTGATGTGAAATCTACTTTGTCTGATATTAACATAGCCATTCCAGCATTCTTTTGACTAATGTCAGCATGGTATATATATTTTTTCCGTTCTTTTGCTTTTAAACTGTTTTTGGTTTTTTTTAAGTGCATTTCTCAGAGGTACAGTATAGTTGGGTTGCCCTTTTTTTCCCCTATTCTGATAATCTCTGCCTTTTAGTTGGGGATGGTTAGACCATTTACATTTAATGTGACTAATGATCTAGTTATGTTTAAACCCACCGTTTTGCTGTGGATTTAATTGTCTCATCTGCTCCTTGTTTCCTTTTTCCTCTTCTGCCATCTTTTGAATTGAGAATTTTTATGGTTCAGTTTTCTGTCCTGTGTGTGTGTATCAGCTATAACTCTTTGTTTTGAGGTTACTTTAACTTTCTGTAGTCTACCATCTAATAGTATTACACATGTAGTGTACTTCCATTTCTCCCCTTTTAGCCTTTGTGCTTTTATTTTCTTATATTCTACTTCTGGTATGTTGTAAACTAAGCACTGCATAATAGTTAATTTTTAAAAAGTTATCTTTTAAAGAGATTTAAATATTTAAAGGGACTTAATATTTTTATAAAAATCTCATGTATTTTTTCACATTGTTACCATTTACAGTTCTCTTATTTTTTGTTGTAGATCCAGATTTCCGTAAAATCTTACCACTATATTCTATCTTGGTTGAAATTAGAAGTCCCTGCTTTTCCATTCTTTGCTTTGAGGATTTATGATTTACAATTTAATGAACAGGCTTCAATTAATATACTTTTAGATGCCCTAACTGCATACCTTTTAGGGTTTTTTCCCCCAAGAATTTTTACATTACACATCTAAAGAGTTTTCATTCTTTAAAGATAGCGTAAATGAATGAGATTTATTCCTTGATCTATATAGTTACCTGCTGCTTTCAATATTTCAATAGAAATTATTTGGTATTTTGTAGATAACTCCAAGTTCAGCTAACTCTAATATTCTAACAGAAGACTAATGTGTCACAAGCTTCAAAATACCATGCTTGCTATTTTCCTTCCCCTCTCCCTTTGTTATATACAGAAAAGTAATCCTGTTGAATATACTTCTGCTGATCATTTAGGTCCTTTTGGTAAATTGGTATTTCTAGTAGAAATGAATATTAGTTTATTTTTTTTGAACTAGTTTATTATACAAAGTACAATTTTATATATTTAGGATCTCCCTTAGTAATTAAATTCAAATGATTGTATCTTAAATGACTTAAAGACAACCTATAAACCTGGCTTCAATAAATGGATATTTTCTTCCTTGGAGAAATTAGTTGGGTGAAAATCTCTATTTACAAAAGAGGTCTATTTAGGGGAGTGTAACTTTAATTTTTGTTTAAATGGTTTCTTCTAGTTACTGTAAGATAGTTTTTTCCATGCTTTTGAATAATCCAGTAAGTGAGGAAATCTCTAATGACTGGGCAGGAATGACAAGTCACTAAAAACACCAACAAACTGGGTTCTGGGGAGGGTGGTGATATGTGCTATCAGATGTATCTGTGGAAATATAGTTCATATATCTTTCTCATTGTCAGTGTATGGAAAAAGCTTCTTTATCCCTGTTGCTGGTAGTCCTCTCCTGTTTTGGGAGAAGGGGTGGTGAGGAAGATGCATTAAGAAATCATTAAGAGACAGTTGAGGAATAGATTTTGCTGGGACAGCCCACTTATGATTGGACGGCATAAGGATCTTTGTGGAGCCACATCCCAGTGAAACTGGTTAAAATTATTTCTTTTTATAGCAGTCATTTAAAGTCTCTGGAAATGGTCCTAAGGGTATATTGCAGATGAAGAAAGAAAATCTGCTAAAACTTGGTAAGAACAGCCAAAGTCTGTGGTATTTGAACCAAGACTTGCTTCCTCTCTCCCCTTTTCTAGCTCAGCAAGATGGAAACTCCTCCAGACTGGTGCAGCCAAGAACACAGGATTCCCTCTCTCCCCACCGCCTAGTTGGAGGGTATCTTCCTGAGAGGAGCAAGATGTCAGGATTTCTCATTCTGCCCCCAGCTCCTTGTTGCTGAGGCCAAGTTCTGGGCAAGTGGGGCTAAGAGGCAGGGGCTTACTTCTGCTATCCCACTCATGGCACAGAGACTCTACTTGTATGGAGTGCCATTGAGAATTACCCATGCCTCAGCTCTTAAGGTAGCAGTTCCACACTGGGAAAAAGAAACAATTTGAGAAGACCTGAGGCTACAGTTCCCTTTCCCTCCACTCCACCAAGCATTTTGGTCTCCAAGTTGACTTGTCATTCTGTAGTGCACCACTGTCCCCACCCCCAGACCCATGGCTTAGAGCATTATAAAACAGAGCTCTGCATCTCTTTCCAAAATAACTAGTTTTACTTGTAACAACGCATGGAAAAGTCCAAGCCTAAGAGTACTCTCAAAAACTGGAGATTGTGAAAGGCAATGAGGAAGAGAGTGGTAGATGCATTGGAGATAAACAAACTACAGTTTGGCTGGCTTGCTGGAGGCAACCAGGGAAATAATGAGCTGGAAGGAGACCTCCTGGGGTCAGAATAAATCTCCAACACTGACCTCTCTTCAAAGAGCAGAGGTTTGTTTGGATCAGTCTGTGGAGCAATTTATGCTTCAGAGCATCACTGAAAACAATAGAGCAGTGAGCTGACAAGTAGTGATGCTTAAAAGCTGGGTTTTGTCAGGGAAAGAGACAGGGAGCCCTGCCAAAACTGCTGTCATCTTACGGTAACTTTGGGAATACCCATGGCTGTGCCTCTTGATGAAGAACATCAGGGGCTTCACACTGAGGGAGGATGAGGGAATAGACTTCACTGAAATGATCTAGCCAGTGAATAAATACAATAAATAACAATAACAAACCGCAAAGGGAGGCAACCAATATCCAGAGATGCTACAGTATAGTATCTAAAATGTCAAGTTTTCAACAATACTGAAGGTGTGGAAAGGAACAAGAAAGTATGACCCATACACCAAAAGGGGGGGGGCAAGCAACTGAGACTGACAGTGAAATTGACTAGATATAATAAGATTTAATGAAGATTTCAAATTAGCCATTAGAAGTATGTTTGGAGAACTAAAGAACCATGATTAAAGAAGTGAGGGGAAGTATAATTACAATGTCTACCAAATAGAGAATATCAATAAAGAGAAATTATAAAAAACTGAGTGGAAATTCTGAGTTTGAAAAGTATGAAATGAAAAATTTACTAGGGGGAGCTTAGTGATAGACTTGAATTGGCAGAAGAATTAGCCAATTCTTAGATTGGTAGAGATTATGAATTCTGAGGAACAGAAAAAAGAGTGAAGAATAATGAACAGAGTCTCAGAGAAATGTGGGACACCATTAAGTGTAGTGGCATACATGTAATGGAAGTACCAAGAGAAGGAAAAAAAGGAGCAGGAAACATTCTTTAAGAAACAATAGGTGAGACTTCCCAAATTTATTGAAAAACATTAATCTACATATTGTGGAATCTCAATGAACTCCAAGTAGGATGAATTTTAAGAGATTCACAGACACATCAAATTTAAAATGATGAAAGTCAAGGATAAGGAGGAAATCTTGAAAGCAGGAAGAGAAAAACAACTCATCACTTACAAGGAAACCCCAGTAAGATTAATAGCTAATTTCTCATCAGACGATATGATGCAGTGGGATAACACAATCAAAAGTGCTTAAAGAAAAAAATTGTCAACCAAGAATCTTATCTTTCAAAAAGGAAGACTAAAAAAATTCTTAGATAAGACTGAGAGGATTTGTTGCTCAGACCCACTTTACAAGAAACACTAAAGGAAGTTCTTTAGGGTGAAAGCAGTTGACCCTACATAGTAATTCTAATACACACACATGCAAAAGAGCATCAGTAAAGGTAATTATAAAATAATAAAAGTATAAATGCATATTTCTTCTCCTCTGTACTTATTTTAAAAGCAGTTGTGTAAAACAATAGGTATATCATGTATTTTGAGCCTATACACATAGAAATGTAGTATATATGCCCATTACAACATAAAGGAGATTTATGGGAGCAAAGCTGTGTTAAGCTAAACAAAGGACTCCACGTCATAACGTGAATCCACAGGAATAAATGAAGAGAACCAGAAATGATAAATATGAGACTAATAAAAGCTATAAATATATACTTGCTCTCTTCTTTTCTCTTCTTTAAAGGTCCTAATTATATAAGGTAATAATTATAACAGTTATAACAATTATAACATAGTTCGATAGCATTTTATTGTTGAGTTTGTAACCTTTATGGATGTAATATGTATATAACAGTAGCACAAAAAGGGGGAATAGAGCTATATAGGAATAATGTTTTTATATCTCACTGGAGTTAGTATAAATCTGAAGCAGAATCTGATAAAATATGTATGGAAAAGCCCTAGAATAAGCATGAAAAGAATAACTTTTAAAAAATCACTAAAGAGATTAAAATACTACATTAGAAAATATGCACTTAATGCAAAAGAAACCAGTAAAGGAGGAAAAGGGCAACAAAAAGACATGAGACACATGGAAAACAAAAAGTAAGATGGCAGACATATCTAACTATATTAATAATGACATTAAATGTAAATGGGTTAAATAACCAATCAAAAGGCATTGGTTGTCAGACTGGATAAAAAATAGATACAGAATCTAATCCTATGCTCTCTATAGGAGACACACTTTATTTTTTTTTTTTTTAAGATTTTATTTATTTATTCGACAGAGATAGAGACAGCCAGCGAGAGAGGGAACACAAGCAGGGGGAGTGGGAGAGGAAGAAGCAGGCTCACGTGGAGGAGCCTGATGTGGGGCTCAATCCCATAACGCTGGGATCACGCCCTGAGCTGAAGGTAGACGCCCAATGACTGCCACCCAGGCACCCCGGAGACACACTTTAGATGCAAGATACAAATACATCAGAAGTAAAAGGAAGGCAAAAGGCGTATCATGCAAACAGCAACCATAAGAAAGCTGGAGTGGTTAATATCAGACAAAATTGACTTTAAAAGGATAACAAAACAAGTCATTGGAGATAACAATAAAAGTGTCACTTCATCAGGAACATATAATAATTATACATATATGCATCTAACAACAAAGCCCTGATGAAGCAGGACCTGACAGAAATGAAGAAACAGACAACAATTATTGTAGCACCCCCATTTTTACTATTGGATAGAAAAACTAGGCAGAAGATTGTGAAGAAATTTAAGTCTTAAACAGCATTATAAACCAACGATACCTAACACATCTATAGAACTCTCTACCTAAAAATAGCAGAATATGTATTCTTCTAAGGTGCACATGGAACATTTTTCCAGGAAACGCTGCAATACATTTAAAAGAATTAATACAAAGCATAGTTTCAAACCACAATGGAATGACATTAGATATCAGACAAACCTGGGAAACTCACAAATGTGTAGAACTTAAGCAAGGTACTCTTAAATAACCAATGGGTCAAAAAAGAAATCAAAAGCAAAGTTAGGAAATACTATGAGATCAACGAAAATGAAGACACAACATACAAAAACATGACTACAGCTAATGCAGTGCTTAGGAGACTATAACTTTAAATGTATACTTAAAAAGAAGAAAGATGTCAGTAACCTAATCTACTTTAAGATCTTGGAAAAGAGCAAATTAAACCTAAACCAGGAAGAGGAAGGAAATTATAAAAATTACAGCAGAAATTAAATGAAATAAAGAATAGTAAAATCATAGAAAAAGTCAATAAAACCAAAAAGCTGGTTCTTTGAAATTATCAAGAAAATTGACAAACCCTTTAGAAAGGTTTTTTTTATTGACTAAGAAAAAAAGAAGACCCAAAGTACCAGAATGAGAGATAAAAGATGGAACATCTCTACTGTCCTTGAAGAAATAAAAAAGATTGTAAAGGAATAACAATTATATGCTAGTAAATTAGATAATTTAGATGACATGGACAAATTCCTAAGAAGACGCCAACTACCAAAATTGACTCAAGGAAAATAGATAATCTGAATAGATCTATGACAAGTAAAAAGATTGAATTCGTAGTCAAAAAACTACCCACAAAGAAAAACCCAGGCCCAGATAGTTTCACTATTGAGTTCTACCAAACATTAAAAGAGAAATCAATACCAATTCTCTACAAATTCTTGTAGAAAATAGACTTAGTTGTAGAAAATAGACAAGAGCATCAAGGGAAAGGCAGTATAGTAAGATATTTAGTTTCTCCTGTGACTGGAGGGAGCATTAAGCATCCCTACTTGGAGCAGAAACTTCTTTTTATATCATGGCCTCCTGGATTCATTATGCTGTATCTGGCTTATAAGACTTCAGTTTATACATGTCTTTAAAGAATTTTGTATGGCCTGAATGAGGCAAACCCTTTGAAGGCAGAATCATTGATGAATGAATCTGAATTTATTTCCAAACAGTGAGGTTTTGAGTTTACAAGAGAATAGCAAATACTAGTTGTACTTATTGGTTCTAATTTTATAATATCAGTCTGATGACATTAGTAAATTTTCTGTTTTCAGGTTTTTAATGATCTAGTTTTTGGTGTTAGGATCTATTATAAGAATAAAGTACCTTTATGTGTTTTTGCATCATTTTGGGTAAGGTTGCACAGTATAAGCTAGGACTGACTTTGCTGATTTTTTTTCATTTCCATTTGTGTTTTCTTCTTTACATCTTTGCTTAACACTTTTTTCCAAGGAACCTATTTATATTTATGTAGCATATTTGCCAAAAATCATTTGTTATATATCTCATTTGAGTCTCACAAAATTTTGAAGTTAGTAGGTCAGCTATTCTCTTTTTTCTCTTCATGTGCATATGTTTGGTGTGTATGTGTTTAAACATATGAATTGTGGCATACTTTTTTTATTACCGTTTGGAGTGGCTTTCCATTAGTGTTTCAGTATATGGCAGTGCCAGAACTCTTTAGATTAAGATGAAGCCTCTTCTCTTCCATATTCTGGTAAACCTTTTTGTGAACTATCATCAGAAGCTGGTTGTTCAGGTTGCAGTTGTTGCTAGTGCACATACAACCAGTTTATGCAAAATAATAATAGTAACAGCTAACATTTACTGAATGAGTATATAAGTGTCAGTCATTATGGTCAGAGAATTGTCTAGCTAAAACCTAGATTATTTGAAGAGATTCTGAATTTACTGCTGTTCTTGATCTTAAGCTAGGGCAGTGGTTCTCAACAAGGGGCAAGTTTGGTCCCCAGGGAACATTTGACAATGTCTGGAAGTTTTGGTTGCCATATCTAGTGGCTGCTACTGGCCTCTAGTGGGTAGAGGCTAGGGATGCTGCTAAACATAGTTTACAGGACAGCTCCCACTACTTATCTGGCCCACACTGTTAATCGTGTTGAGGCTGAGAATCCCTGGGCTAAGGTGATTTTGCCATCATCCTGTGAGCAGTGACTCTTGAAGGTCTGAGGAAAAACAATACTTTCTTCTAGGATTCGGTTCGACTATGATATTTTCAGGTCAGTATTCCTCAGGGTATAGGTTGGCCACCAGAATGTCTAGTGCTGGAAAGGTTTAGGTGCATGCTATCTCAGGGAAAACCTGGAACAGCTATTTTTAGATCACTGCTCTCCATACCTGACCCAGGCTACCAAAATGTCTTGTTTCTGCTCTCCGGGTGACTTGATTCAATCAAAGACCTCATTGCTGTCTTTTGCCTTTGGTTTTGGTCAGGGCACCCTCATTCCACCTGATGGAATTTTTTTTTCCCACTTGATGGAATTTAATCATTGAATCCAGGCAACAAAATAATTTTAAGTTTTCAGTTTCTTCTCTCTCAGAGGCTTCTGAGTGCTTAGGAAAATTTACTCATTCCTATTTTTATAATTTGATTCTTTAAACATCAGTAGTTTCATGGAAGGAAGGCATTATGAAGTGTTACAAATCTCTGCCATATTGGAACTGTCTACATGGAGAGTGATTTTAAGTCACATTAGCTTAGCCAGGGTCTGATGAACTAAGTGCTTTGGTGAAACCATGACTCAGCCTTAGCTATGTCTGACGTAAAAGCATACTGTGGGGCGCCTGGATGGCTCAGTGGGTTAATCCTCTGTCTTCGGCTCAGGTCACGATCTCAAGGTCCCGGGATTGAGCCCCGCATCTGGCTCCTTCCTCAGTGGGGAGCCTGCTTCTTTCTCTCCCACTCCCCCTGCTTGTGCATACCCTCTCTCTCTCCTTTCTCTCGTTCTCCTTCTCTGTCAGATAAATAAAATCTTTAAAATAAAAATTAAAAAAGCATACTGTATCAGATAGATGCAGGTATAGTTTAAATATATTAAAGAACTAATTTCATTTTGTAAGTTATTCAGGACTTTTTTTATATCTTCTGCTTGAACAAGTACTTCGTTGCTGATGTTTATCTCAGTAATTTCTAGCAGGTAAACCGTTAACTTTTTGAAGAATGTTATTAACCTCTGTTATTATAGTAGTGATTGGTGAAAATGCAATTGATACAGTCTTTCTCTGAAAGAATTTACTTCCAGTAACTAATTAATATACTGTTAGGCAACAGTATTTGCTTACAAATATTAGATTTGTATTTTTGTTCTAATTAGAGAACTTGTCATTTATGTTAAAATTTTTATTTCACAGTGCACTTCATGAGACTCAATAGCAGTGGTTCTGTATGTGAGACCCCTAGACCAGCAGCATCACCATCTGCTAGGAGCTTGTCAGAATGCCAAATTTCAGACCCACTCAGACCATCTCAGACCCACAGAATCAGAAACTCAGGTTAGGGCTGCAGTCTGTTTAACAAGTCTTCCAGGTGATTCTTATACTTGATAAAGTTTGGGAACTGGTCTACAGAGAGTGTCTTTTGAATTAGTTCACTTGATTTTAATGCAGTGCACTTGTTCTCTTTTTGTTCTTATTACATTTTAAACCTGTGTTATTTGTGGAAAGATAAGGTGTCCACATTATTGACCAAACTCAGGTAGCACATACAAAGTATTTAAAGAAGGACTTCTTAGGCAGGTTTGAGAAATATTATTTCAAGTGATCAGGATAGATATTTGTATAAATCACCATAAAGTAAAGCCCTCGAGAGATTGAATTCAAAATCCTGCATTGTGGGAATATAATTGTTTGGTACTCGGGGACTGCTGAGTTGAACAGACTTCTGAGGCATGAAATCAAGGAATATATATTTAAAAAAAAAAAACCACACATGCTCTCACAGTGACTTTTAAAGTGGAAATTAGGGTGATGATAATAGATATCAAAGAAGGAGTATGCTGAAATCTGTAACTGTATAAGGAAAAAAATGTCTTGAACTATATTCTAAAAAGTCATGGTGTAGTAAATATATATAGTGTAGAGATGTTATTTTAAAAGAGGTAGAAAAAATGTCTGATTTGGGTAGCTATCATAACACTCCTAGCCTATCTGAGGATAGTTATATTTTAATTGTAGTTTAATTAGTATTAATGCTCTAATTAATGTATTCATAATGACTGAATCACCATTGAAATGATAGTCTGTTACCTATAAAACATAGGAGATATAACAACATTGAATTTACAAAGCTGTGCTATCTGTAGCTTCCAAATCTTTGGGCTTTTTATTGTGCAAGCAGTGCATGAATGTTGAGGTATTTTAACTAGCCACCTTAATTTTCTCTCAGTAAGTTAATATTTTTTTCATAGGCAGGTTGTACTACTAAATTCCAACTTGAGTTTATCCCCTCGTTCTCTTTCAGTAGAGGTGCCATGTATATTGTGTTTTATTTATTTTTGTTGGTGAACTACTACATATCTTAAATGTTAGTTTAGCTCATACTTTAGCCTTTTTCGTGAGATCTTAAATTTTTAGGTCCTGTGTCTAGAGGCTCTTATCTCTAAAGTTTATATTATATTCACAGGTCAGATTTTAACAAATTGGACTATTTAGTCATTTTGCTAATAAGTAAAATCCCAGACAAAGCCTGTTTTTCCTTTTTTTTTTTTTTAGAGAACTCGTTATTATAGATTCAGGATATAGAGGCCAGAGTGAGGTAACCTTGTATGTTGTTAATTTGCTGTTTTCATTTTACTTTGGGGCCTCATATCTGGATAGAGGCCAAAGGATATTTATATGCAGTGTAAAAAAGAATGTTCAGAAGTTGGATGTCTGTTAGTAGTACTTCAGGTTGGTTTTGATACTAGTTATGTACACAGAGAAGTCAGAGAGAGATGTAGAGATGGGGAGGATGGGAAGGGTAGCAATAGAGAGATATCATAAAAAGACTACAGGGTCTGAATTGATCTGTATTTGCTCTCAGGTTATATACAGTAAATGTAGTTTACTGCTCAATGTATTTAGTTCAGTAAAAATGTCAGTCTTTTCAGGATTTGTACTTAATTATTTGAACTTAATTTTTTTTATTAAATGAAATTACTTCATTTACTAAATAATTTGTTGTAGTTCAAAATTAAAATTCAAAGACTCTTATTTAATCATCCAAATTTAATGCTTTGAAAAATAATGGACTCTTTTTTCCATCCCGAAGTTAACACTGGTTAATTATAGAAAACATAGAGGGGCACCTGGGTGGCTCAGTCATTAAGCATCTTCCTTCGGCTCAGGATGTGATCCTGGCATTCTGGGATCGAGCCCCACATCAGGCTCCTCTGCTGGGAGCCTGCTTCTTCCTCTCTCTTTCACTGCCTGTCTCTCTTACTGGCTGTCTCTGTGTCAAATAAATAAATAAAATATTAAAAAAAAAAGAAAACATGGAAATTTTAAAAAATTATTTAGAAGAATGTATTAATCACATATGAGGTTTTGGTATATTTCTTCCCAGTCTTTTAGAAAATAAATTTTTAAAATTGAGATCGTTAATATCCTTCATTATATTTTTAATCTAATGTAGTTACAATAACTTTTTTATGTCCTTAAGTCTTTAACTAGTATTTTTATATCAAAATTTAAGTTTTTCTGTATTGTCAAACATTTAACATTTTTCTTTAATATTTTAAAAATCATGCAGTGAACTTTCCTGTTCATAAATCTTTTTTATGATAGATATGATAGATAAATTTGTTAGTCTATCTGTATTTGATTATTTCCTTCCAGATTCCTATACTGGGAATTATTGAGAGAGTATAAATGTTTTCAAGATTCTTAATATGTATTGCCAAATTGCCATCCAAAAACATTGATCCAATTTAACTTCCACCAACAACACATAAGATATCTAATAAAGAATACCCTTCTCAGCACAAGGTATTACTGCGTTTAAAAATCACTGTCCATTTCTTCATGAAAAATCCTGTCTTTATCAAATATTGTCAAATATTAAAATTACTGTTATGTTATTGTTTACAATAGATTAATTGGACTTTAGAAAAACCATACCTGGACTTTTTCAATTTGAATGAGAGTGTATTGTAGTAGAAAATTGTCAACAATAGGAAATTTGGAAATATTGGGTCATCATAATGGTCTGAGGGTCATTGGAAACCATCTTATTATTATTATTATTATTATTATTACTATTATTGAAGCAGTGCAGCTAAAAGCAAGAGAAAATGTATACTGAGAAGATATTTTTCTACCATTGAAAATATAAGTGCTTGCTGTTTATCCAGTTTTAGAATAGCAATAATAACATAGGACTTTGAGAGCACTGCCTTGAAATTAGATTCTTTAGTATCTTACTAAGATTATGCCTCTTGCTTACTATGTTTATATTGGATAAATTGTCTAGTCTCTAGGTCTCAGTTTCTTTATTAAATGAAGACTAAAAAGAATTTCTTTTAAGGTTTATAAAAGATAATATGTGTAAAGTACAAAGCAGAGTGCCTGGCAGTTGGTTAATGCTGAATAAATGCTAGTTATTATTTAGCAGATTTTGATAGATTTATTTATTCAGCAGATATTTATTGAGCATTTACAGCATGCCTCACACTTTCCAGACCATGAGGATAGAGTCATGAAACAAATGAACAAACCCCTAATGAAAATTATATTGTAATTAGGGGCAAGAGGGGATGATAATATCTTATAAAGTAGAGTAACTACAAATAAGAGTTTTAGAAACTTGGAATGTATGACTTCATATGAGTAAATCGCTCAATAGCTAAAACAGGCAAAGAATGACTTCTGTCTGTTGAGGGAGGAATACCNGGAGGAATTCCTTTGTTCTTTTTTTTTTTTTTTTTTTTTTTGCTTTGTTTTCTGTTTAATTTTTATTCATTTGAAACATAGTGTGATTACTATCTGCTTTCCTTTACTTGGCAAACTAAAGTTGCTGGAAAATAAAGCGTCTGGTTTTTATGGTAATGCATGTTGGAATTGATGCTGTAAGTATTTCTTTGAGAAAGGAAGAAGGAAGTGCATTGTTGAAAGCAAAACAGCTGAGTACATGTATATTTTGAAATATATAAATGAAAAGTATTAGCTTTCTTTGCTTAGCTAATGGCAAAGTATTATAAAGTTGGTCTTGAAAATGAGAGAGAAATGTAATATTTATTTTTAAGAGTAGTGTTTGTCTTCAAAATGACTTATATAGTTTTGAATATTTAAATCCCACAGAGAGCTGCAAGAGAATGTACTAGTTATCTATGGCTGTATAACAAATTATCCCAAAACCTAGTACTTAAAACAACGAACATTTATTATCTTATAGTTTCTGTGGGTTCTGAATCTGGATGCAATTAGGATGTGTACTCTGGCTAAGAGTCTCACAGTCAACCTGTTTCAATCAAGACATCAAGCAAGGTGTTGGCCTGGGTTCCAGTCATCTCAGGGTTTGACTCAGAGATAATCTGCTTGCAGACTAACTTAAGTGGTTTGTTGTTGGCAATATTCAGTTCCTCACAGGCCATTGAACTGAGGGCCCCAGTCCCTTACTGTTTTTTGGCTGGATGCCTCCCTCAGTTCTTGCTTTTCTGTAGGGCAGCTTATAGTTGGGTAACTGGTTTCCATCAGAGCAAGCAAGTGGGAGAACAGAACAAATTAAACAAGATGGAAGCTGGAGTCTTTATGTAACCTAATCTCAAAAGTGATATCCCCTCACTACCGATGTATTCTGATCTTAGAAGCAAAGTAGTAGGTTTAGTCCACACTTGAGAAAATTACACAGGGACATGAATAACTGCCATAAGTCAGGAATCATTGGGAGCCCTTTTAGAAGCTTTCTACCATAAAGAGCAAAGTAAAACATCCATGGACAGCATCTATGAAAAACTAAGTGATAAGATATTCTCGTGAGCCCTAAATACCAGAGGCTGTGGGCAATCACGACTATAAGAACTGAGCAGTCTGTGAGGGAGTAAGCATAGAGAAATAATGGATCATCTAGAAAATAGGAAAACCCTAAAATACTCTATAAACCAAAATGTTCTTTATTTATAAGAAAACATAACAGACCAATTTGAGAAAATTAAGTGCAACTAGAATAGGTGCAAATGAAGGGCACGTGGATGGCTCAGTTGGTTGAGTGTCCAGCTCTTGATTTCGGTTCAGGTCATGATCTCCGGGGTTGTGAGATCAAGCTCAGTGTCAGCTTCTTGCTTAGCAGGGAGTCTGCTTGAGATTCTCTCTCTCCCTCTCTCTCAAATAAATAAATCTTAAAAAAAAAAGGGGGGGGGCGCCTGAGTGGCACAGCGGTTAAGCGTCTGACTTCGGCTCAGGGCGTGATCCCGGTGTTATGGGATCGAGCCCCACATCAGGCTCTTCCGCTATGAGCCTGCTTCTTCCTCTCCCACTCCCCCTGCTTGTGTTCCCTCTCTCGCTGGCTGTCTCTATCTCTGTCGAATAAATAAATAAAATCTTTAAAAAGAATAGGTGTAAGTGATATATGGTAAGGTTGAAGTGGTTGGATCATCTAGGCATTATGAACTTGCAAAACGGCAGCCAAAGCTCCCTTCCAGGACAAACCCACACTGAGAGGAAATTGCTGGAAAAAAGTCCCAACTGCAGTGCAGAGACCAGGGAGATTAAAGGGGAAGATACAGATAAAAGCAAGGGGAGGGGTCTTAGGAGATCTCAGTGGGCAAGCTGCTTTTTTTTTTTTTTTAAGAGAGGGAGTGCAGAGGAGCGGGGGGAGGAGCAGAAGGGGAGGGACAAGCAGACTCTGCTGAGCACGGAGCAGTTGTTGGGACCAATCTGGAGATCATGACCTGAGCCGAAACCAAGAGTCAGTAGCTTAACTGACTGAGCTACCCAGGCACCCTGAGCAAGCTGCTTGTAACTTAAAACACCACACAGGGGCGCCTGGGTGGCACAGCGGTTAAGCGTCTGCCTTCAGCTCAGGGCGTGATCCTGGCGTTCTGGGATCGAGCCCCACATCAGGCTCTTCCGCTATGAGCCTGCTTCTTCCTCTCCCACTCCCCCTGCTTGTGTTCCCTCTCTCGCTGGCTGTCTCTATCTCTGTCAAATAAATAAATAAAATCTTTAAAAAAAAAAAACACACAGAAACAACAGAATGAGCTTTGAGATGTTAGAAAAGCTCTGTTGAACCATGCCTCATTAAAAGTTCAAGAAAAGTAATTTTATTTAAACATGATTAACAAAATAACAAGAAAAATACTGAACAAAGTTATATAAAGGAAAAAGAATAAGGAGCAAAATGACTTCTTAAAACAATAAATGCAAATCAGGATGATGTGTCCACACAACAAATAAGTACTATAATCTATTTCAAAACAAGCTGAATAAAATTTTTAAAATTTTATATTAAAGGAAAGCATACATTGGAATTGGAAATATTCAGAAATTAGGTGATAGAACTCAGGAAAGATCAGAATAATAGTATAAAAATTCAGAAATGAATCCTAATCCAGAAGAAATTCAAGAGTAAATAAACATCACTGCTAATGTGTAAAGAGATATAAGGCGAAAAGGAAAAAAAAAAACATTGATAGAAGATTTAAGAGAAAGGGACAGATATTGAAAACAAAGACAATCCAGTATATGAATAATACATGTCCCTGTAGAAGCAGGAAACTAAAGAAATACTAAAAGCTATAATACAAAAAAAGTCCTGAAATTTAAAAAAATTTTCTTTGAAACTGCATATTGAAAGAATACACTGTATACCCAAGAATATTGACCCAGAACAATGACAACTGATATAAATGTTGGTAAAATCAATGAACTTTAAAGAAAACAAAATTAACCTGTGGGTATCAGGTATAAAGACTAAATAACTTATAAAGAAAATAAGATTGTCATCAGACTTTGTCTTTTAGCATAACTTATTTATTTTTCTAATTTAAATTTTTATTTAAATGCCAGTTGATATACATTGTAATATTAGTTTCAGGTGTATAATTGAGTGATTCAGCACTTCCATACATCACCCAGTACTCATCACAACTCATGCAATCCTTAGTCATTACCTATTTCCCCAATCCTTTCACCCCTCTCCCCTCTGGTGACCAGCAGTTTGTGATCTGTGGTTAAAAGAGTCTGTTTCTTGGTTTGCCTCTCCCTCTCTTTTTCCCCCTATGTTTGTTTTACTTCTTAAATTCCATATATGAGTGAAATCGTATGGTATTTGTTTTTTTAAGACTGATTTTGCTGGGGCGCCTGGGTGGCACAGCGCTTAAGCGTCTGCCTTCGGCTCAGGGCGTGATCCCGGCGTTCTGGGATCGAGCCCCACATCAGGCTCCTCTGCTATGAGCCTGCTTCTTCCTCTCCCACTCCCCCTGCTTGTGTTCCCTCTCTCGCTGGCTGTCTCTATCTCTATTGAATAAATAAATAAAGTCTTTAAAAAAAAAAAAAACACTGATTTTGCTTAGCATAATTCTCCCTAGCTCCATTCATGTCATTAGAAATGGCCAGACTTCATTCTTATGGCTGAGTAATATTCCATTGTTTATATATACAACATATTTATCCATTCATCAATCAATGGACATTTGGGCTGTTTCCATAGTTTAGCTATTGTAGATAATGCTGCTATAAATCAAGGTGTATAATGTCATCAGACTTTTTAGCAGTAATGCTTTATTCCAGAAGAAAATAGAGTAGCATATTTAAGATACTCAAGGAAAGAAAATGTGAATCAAGGGGTAATACGTGGATTTATTTTTAGCAAAATTACTTAGAAGTATAAAACTTGTGAAAAATCTTTTTGATACGTAGAAAACTCAGGGATTGTTGCTCCCATCCACTATTGCTGAAGAATTTTACTAGAGAATAAGCTTCATGCAAAATCACTAGCAAGGTTTGGACAGGAGGATTGGTGGCTAACTTTAGGTATTTTTTCCTCTTTTAAAGATTCCTAATACACAGACACCTTTATTAGCTCAGGTTATTTCAAGTTTTATGCTATAAATGTTCATAATTTGGTTACATTCTTTAGTACAGCAGCCTTGAATAGAAGAGTAATAGGTCTTTAATAGAGTACCTTTTGTATGATGGTGTAACCATGGTTCGTTTTGAGAATGGATACACTACTTTGCTATATAGAGCAGGGTTTCTCAGTCTTGGCACTATTAACATTTTGGGCTAGATAATTGTTTGTTTGCGGGGCTGTCCTGTGTATCGTTGGATGTGTAGTAACATCCCTGATCTCTACCTGCTAGATGCCAGTAACACCCCATCTCTGTTATGACAACCAAAAATGTCTCTACATTGCCAGATATACCTTAGAGGGCAAAATCGGTCCTAGTGGGGAGTTACTGCTATAGAGAAGTGTTGAATATTCCTACAAAGAACTTATTAGTATACCACTGCACTTGATCAAACATGAAACACCACCTTCAAAACTGTAATAGAAAGAAGACCTAATAAAAGATACTAATCTGCCAGGATAATGCCATTATATATTGGATTATATATTTTGTAAGTTTTAGTTTTGTAATGGGAGATTTTAAATGTATAATATATATATTATATATATAATATATATTTTATATATAATCTCCCATTTCAAAATGTGTATATATATATATGCACACATACAATCTATAAGTAATTATGCACTTACTGGATTAATTCTGAAATTAAGTTAGGTGTAATATGCTAGTTTCAGAGAAGACAAAGTGTCAGTATAGCATATAACAAAAATGTGATTAATAGAATTTCAAATTTAGACATACATTTTTGTCCCATACTTTGATGTTTAATTCTTAACTTTAGATTTACCAAATTATTTTCAGTATTTTACATTTTAACTTTCTATACATTTTCAGTATATTAAACTTAAAAAGAAATGTCCTCTTGGTTGTAACTTGTACCACTATGGAGGGACTTACTTGTTGATATATGGGAAAGGCACTTTTTTTAGGCAGATATACTTGTAAGCATATAAGAAAGGCACTCACTTATAAATTCACGCTTATCTCAAGGCATATAGAAAAGGTATACTTCTTGGCATAACACTGAAATAAAGGGATGCAAAATTTAGGGGTGAATATGTTTAGCCCCTAAATGTCTGATGACATTTCTTGGAGCTTTTAAACTTGAGTACACGAATTCTTCCACTCCTAGGTGAGAATGTTTTATTTGAGGTGGCTTTGATTTCATGATGAACACATATGAAATAATAAAATTCATATAGTTGATTTGCTTTACCTTGAATTTTATCTGGAATTTTTTTTTAAGTAAAGATAACTTTCAGGTCTTAAATTTTAACAAAATTGAATATTTTGCCCAATAAAACTAAACCTTTAAGTATAAAATGTTCATTAAAATTTGAAAAAGTTTACATTATCAGCAATCAGTATTTGCTAGCCTTCCATGTAAGTACTAAGTACAGAAATTAATGGATATGTTTTCAGACAAAATAAGATACTTCCGCATCAGCTGTTACATGCTCATTTTTCTTAGGAGTGCTTTATACTTTGGATTAGTTTGAAGGACCTCATGGTAATTCTGGTTCTCAGGATTTAGAAATGGAGGTGATCTCTGCTGATTTAATGATTCACCTCCTTCTGGACTTGAATGTCCCAGCGCAGCATTTCACACATTGTCCTATAAGATATGGATGGGTTTGAGGGTGGGGATTTCCAGAAGGATCTGTGAACCTGCGAAAAGCTGCATATTGTACCCTACTTAGAGATTCACTATGGATATTTGCGTATTCAGTGCTCTAAGCTGAAGAAAACTGTTTAACCCAGTATTTCTCAAAGTTAGTTTATTATGGAATCCTTTTTGGTAGGATTTCTATTACGATCCTGAGGAGCAAATATTTTGTGGACCAGTTTTGAAAGTACTACTCTAAGATGAAACCCTGCTTCCTCAAGTTATTAAATGACCATGGAGGGGACATGTAAAAAGTATTAACATAGAAGTTGTAGAGAATTAAAGGAAAAAATTGAGGATGAAGGAAGAATGATAGTAAGTTTCCCAAAAAAGGGAGAGAGTAGTTTTAAAAAGGTAACTAGCTATAAATTGAAATTATGAAATTAAAGGAGTTTGGTATATGCTACACTAATTCTTTAATGAAGAATATAGCTTGTTATGTGATAAAGAAGTTAGCAGCATTAGAAATTATATTGATGAGTTTAAATACTGAATTGATAAAGTTCTTAATACTAACCTTTTTTGCTATTTTGCAAGAAAATGAAATGTTATCCGTTTATACATTTATATTATTTTTGTATATATTCCTGTTTAATGGTTTTGTCTGTAACGTTCTTGACTCATTCAGAAGTGAACTACGTAGGAAGAAAAAGTTATTTAAACTCCTGACGTTCTTTAGACAGCTAGTTTACACACAAATGTTACTTAATCCCCATAGTCAGTATTATCCATAATTTCGTTCCTTTTTTAGGTGGGGAGACTGGCTTAAAAAGGTTGTGACTTGCCTCATACCATACAACTAGTTATTTAAGAAGCTGGTACTTGAAGCCTAGATCTTTCCATTATGGTAAATTTCTAATTAAGAGTAAACAATTGAAATTTATAATGGACATAAGAAGGGAAAACGTTCTAACCAGAGAATTTCCTATAAGTCTTTCAGGCTTTTAGGCCTACCTTCTGGTTTTCTTTATTTCTTCTCTCAGAATGGAGGTAATGGAAGGTGATATGAAAGCAGTCATCTATAGAAATAAGAGCAGTAGACTGCTTTTAAGTTGAAACAAGATGAAGCCCTGATTCTATCTCTTAACTAGTTTTGACTTCCGGCAAATTATTTGACCTTTGTCCTCAGTTTTCTAACTTAATTAAATGGTTTTGGTAATACTTACCTCATAGCAAGTGTTTCATAATTGGTAACTAGTATCATCATCATCATCATCATCATTAATTGTACTAAGTGAGAGGATTCAGTTAGAAATGAGTTCTTTGTCAGAGGCATAGAAAACTTTGCCTCTTTTCCTGGCATTAGGGAACATGATCATACTTGCTAATTTATGTGATAGTAAACAGCAATAATGTGTGCAAAGACCTTGGATTAGTGGAAAAAATCTTACTTAGGCAGATTACTAGTAGTTGGAGCTCCTATTTTATTGTCATTAAGATAGAAATATTAATATGAAGATCCATTGAGATAGTGGATGTTAATATACAACATATATGTGGGGCGCCTGGGTGGCACAGCGGTTGAGCGTCTGCCTTCAGCTCAGGGCGTGATCCTGGTGTTATGGGATCGAGCCCCACATCAGGCTCCTCCACTATGAGCCTGCTTCTTCCTCTCCCACTCCCCGTGCTAGTGTTCCTCTCTCGCTGGCTGTCTCAATCTCTGTCGAATAAATAAAATAAATAAAATCTTTAAAAAAAAAATAAACCTATTAGTCTCTTCTGATATAGCAACTCCCAGTTTATGCAGTTATAATATAACTGGTATAACCTTTGAACCTTTATCTATACATAAGAATTTGGTATTTTATAATTAATATCTTTCTATTTTGATTTTTATTCCAGTTTTATTATCTGGCTATAAACTCTTGAATTCATTAATAATCATTTTTGTTATTTGTGATTACTGGCATATTTGGAATTTTTTAACTACCTTTAAATTGTTTATTTTCCCACTTTCTCTATATGACTTAAAAATAATGTTTTATTTGTTTTTTATTCCACTTATAAACATAGCTGGCATAGAAATTGTACAGTATTTCTGTTATTTTTAGAGGCTTTTCTGGAAATGTTGCCATATGTATTAGCAGAGTCTTAAGTTATAACTTCCTCTGCTCTTGAACAATCTAAGGACCTTAGCATACTTTCACTCTGATTATCTTTGTTCAGATCTTTGATTCTGGCTTCCCCTTTTTTGGATCTTAATGCTGTTATTCTTCAACAAGTCTACTCTTTTTTAAAAAGATATTATTTTCATTATTTTATATGAAAAATGTGGGGATTTGGGGGAAATATTTAATTTGAGCAAACATTTGTCAATGAACATTTCACAAACAGTATACAAAGCATGAGTATACAGCTCAATATATAATATTTAAAGTCTATATAGTATTTCAGACAATTATCATATGGTTTCTCTCATCTATGGAACATAAGAACTAGGATGAACAGTAGGGGAAGAAAGGGATAAAGAAGGGGGGGTAATCAGAAGGGGGAATGAAACATGAGAGACTGGACTATGAGAAGCAAACTGAAGACTTCAGAGGGGAGGGGGGTGGGGGAATGGGATAGACTGGTGATGGGTAGTAAGGAGGGCACGTATTGCATGGTGCACTGGGTGTTATACGCAACTAATGAAGCATCGAACTTTGCATCGGAATCCGGGGATGTACTGTATGGTGACTAACATAATATAATAATAAAATATAATTTAAAAAAATAAAGTCTATATAGTATTTCAAGTATCACCTTGAGGTCCTTGTTTATTTTATATTTGAACATTTGAATGTTTTACTATTTGCTTGCTGGTTTACCAGCAATATACAATATTGAAAGTTTATATAGTATTTCAAGTATCACCTAGAGGTCCTTGTTTATTTTATATTTGAACATTTGAATGTTTCACTATTTGCTTACTGGTTTACCAGTTTATTCACTGTTATTTGACCCTCTAAGACATTTCTTCTAGCATTGTTTTCCTTCTTGAGGTACATCCGTTAGTATCTCCTTTAGCGTAGGTCTTTTGGTGATGAACTTGTCTGTCTGAAAATCCTTTTTTAATCCATGTTGAAAGGTAGTTTTGCTGAGGACATGTGTTTCTATGACTGATAATTTTCTAATACAACTTTGATGATACCATTTCACTTTCTTCTGCCTGAAATTATTGGTGATGAGTCAATTTCAATCTAATGCCATTCCCTTATGCAGTGATCTGCATTTTTCTCTTTTTCTTTGAGGTTGTGGAGTTTTATTACAGTGTATTTGGTATACATTTGTTTTTATTTATTTTGCTGGGTGTGTGTTTTCTTCTTGTATCATTTGGGTCTTTTATCAGCTCTAGAAAATTTATAGCCATTATCTTTTCAAATCTCTTTTTGCTGTATTATTTATTTTATCCTTTGAGGAGTCTAATGGCGTGTTTTAGACACTTATTATAGCTTCTTGTTGCTTGCTCAATTTTTTGACTCCACCTTTTATTTCTTTAAATTTTCTCTACATGTTTATTTTATATTTTACGTCTGATGAATTGGTCATTGTTTATGCTGTGTAGCACTCTTGGTGGTTTATTTTCATGTGTGTTTTGTTATCTTTGATTATGACCTCATCATCATTATTTTACTATTCAGAAAACCTGGGTGCCTAAACTGAGGCATTTTCTTGCAAAAAGATTTGTGCTGGATTACTACAGACCCCGCACTAACTTTAGCTATCTTTTAGAGTTCCTTGTGTAATATTGGGACTTCTTAAGACATCTTTAACTTACCTCAACATAAAAAATCATGGTATTTCAGCCTTAGACATTTTGAAATATTAAATCTATCAGTGAAGGTATGATACTTGAACAATGTATAAAACCACAGAAATAATTTTTACAGTTAGGAATATTAAGAAATTTAAATGATTTGTAACCATTTCAAAACATTATGTATTTTTCCTTGACAGCTAGATTACATTTAAGTGTAGAAAAATGAAGTCTTTTATTCATTGCCATTTTATTAAAACAACACTGACTTGACATATGCTGAGTGGTCAGAATTGATCACATTTACTCTTTTCACTATTTTCTTCAACAGTGATTTGAAATCAAGAAGCATATTGTTCAATCACTGTAGAAAAATCTTGGCAGTTCCTCAGAAAGTTAAACATAGATACCCTAGGACCCAGCAATCACTCTCCTACGTTGGGAAAGGAATTGAAAACAAGTATTCAAACAATTTGCTCATGAATGTTCATAGCAGCACTATTTGCAACAGGCAAAGGTGGGAAAAACCCAAATGTCCATCAGCTGACTAATAGATAAACAAAATTTAGTGTAACCATATGATGAGTATTATTTGACCATAAAAAGGAATGTATTGATAACATGGATGAAACTTGAAAACATTATGCTAAGTAAAAGAAGCTAGACACAAAAGTTTACACATTGTATGATTCTGTTTGTATGAAGTACCAAGAATGGGCAAATGCATAGGGCTAGAAAGCCTATTAGTGGTTGCCTGGGGAAGGGGTAAGGCAGAAATACGAGTGACTTGTTTAATTGGTACGGGCTTTCCTTTTGGGGTGACGAAAATATTTTGGAACTCGATAGAGGCGAATGCACAGCATTATGAATGTTCTAAATACCCCTGAATTGTATACTTAAAAATGGTTTCATTTATGTTATGTGAATTTTACCTTATTAATAATTTTTAAAGACGTATTGTTAGCTTCTGTTTGATCCTATGAAAGAAAGCAGATTATGGAATTGAATTCATGTGAAGCCTCCTTGATATACTTGAACATAGTATTACATTAAATATGCTTTTAGCTTACTAAATAAAGAAATTTTATTCTGTGGCTGGGTTTTCAGTAACAAATAGAATTGAAATTTGTGCATTTCTCTTTCATATACAATTCTCTGTGTATGCGGGCTTGATTCATACTTTGTGCATCAGTGATTTTGTTAAACTCTAAAGTGATATATCTACAGATATGCATGTGGGGTAGTAGTTGCTCTTCCAAATCATATGTCACTGACATTATATGCCACTATACAGTGTCATTTAATGAGGAGATTTTTGCCAATAGTTTCTTCTGGTTTTTCTCTAAATCACAGTTGTTAAGAGGCAAATATTATGTGCTTAGTTTAAAAACTTCTTGGCAATTGAGTAAATTATGCTTGTTTCTCTGGTGCGGAGTATAACTTCAAAGGCTGCCTCTTTAATCTTGGTTTCTCCTCAGTTTTTTGGACAAAGTCTGCCAGTTTCCATCTGGAAAGGATTGGCGGGTGGAGAGTCGTTCTGTTGAAATTTAGTTTACAAAGAGGTCACTGTTTAATTTGAAAATGACTAAGGCTTCAGCAGCATTATTTCACTATTTGTTAAAGTGTCACTACTGACCACAGAGTGGGCTCTGGGGGCATATGGATAGTCAGTTAAATATGATCTAATGTTTAAAAATTATTGTACCTTATGTTTTACGCTTTTCTTTTCTGATGTATGTGAAATAATCATACTTAAAGATTTATTTATCTCAACAGTATTCATATTCTCTATCATTAGAGTCATTCCCTACCGACATTAATTATCTTAATCTGTGTGGTGGGGTTTGGTACTGTTTTCATCAACATTTTTATACTCCAGTGAAGCCTTTTTAGGACGACCATTTAATTTTGTAATATGGGGATAATGAAATACAACAGGTATAATGAAAAAGTACAAATTTAACCAAGTAAATAGTAAATTTAAACTCTGAATACAGTGAAGATGAACCAAATGATGGTCATTGTAACGTGTGTTTAACATTTAAGAACATGGAATGTAATAAGATTTCTGTGGAAGTAATAATTTTACATTTCAAATTCGTGATATATATGTACAAAATTGCTTAGCCCTTTCAAACTGCTAATAGCTAGTAGATCACTTGATGAGTTCCAGGGACTGACAGTGATCCATTCCAGTGCCTTACTTAGTTCATTGTTTTCTAACTTGAATCATTCACCTACCATTTTGAAAATATCTTTCATATTCCATATTTTGCAGTTAGGGTTAGAACTGGATTCAAACAGCAGAGATCCCCTCCCCCCAAACAACAGTGATTTAACCAGTATAGAAGTCTATTTTGCCATCACTTACAAGTCTGGAAGTAGGTGCAAAAGGGCCGTATGGTAGCTCTGTTAAAGGAAGTACTCAGGGATCCAAGTTGCTTTTATCTCATTACTCTGCCGTGCATAGCCTACATTGCTGAGGTCACCTTACAAACCTAGATAGCTTCTTTAGTTTCAGTTATCATCTGTATTCTAGCCAGCAGGAAGGAGAAAGGAATGAAAAAGAGAAGGGCTGAGAGGGTGAATAGCCAGCTGTGTTTAAGGAAGTTCCTGGAAGCTGCCATAGGTAACTTTATTTAGATCTTATTGTCCAGAAGTTAGGTACATGGCCACACCTATGATGAGACTGTGAAGTGTATTCTTCATTCTGATGGCATGTGCCCAGTGAGAATTGGAGGATTTTGTTACTGTGGAAGATTTAGTGTCTGCTTTATTCTGTCACCTCTACTCTTATTTCCTTAATATTTTTAAGTTAGATCCCTTATTACTTAAGTAACTGTATTTAAAATGTAAATGATACATTGTCACATTAAATAGTAACACCTACCAGGAAAACAAGAGCACTTTAAAAATCACTGAGTGAAAAGGCAACAATGAGCCCATTCCCTAGGTATTTACTCTTTGTTAAAAGGGAGATTAGAGTTGGAGAGGTGGCAAAGAAATGCTAACATCAAATTGAGAAATATTTTGTTGTTCTGCTGGTCTTTTGTACTAGCCACATTTATTAGCCACTAGATCACTAGCTGGGTGATTTTAAGAAAGAAAAAAGAATTATGCCTGTAACTGGGTTGCAGAAGAACATTGTTAGCGTGCTTCTATAGCTAATATTTTGTTGTTTTATCATTTTGTATCTTGATTTTAAAAACATAAAGATATCAATAATAGGAGACAAAGCTCAAAATATACTAGAAAATGTGACCTGTTGTAATAATATTAGAAAATCACTTTGATTTAATTGGAAATAGATCATTATTAGCCTCAAATAAAGTATAAAGCAAAAGAAATTCAATACTTTGTTTCTCATTGTATATTTATTCTTAGGCAACGGATTATACTATCTGAATATATTCTGTCTATTGAAGTATTTATGGCTTTCTATATAGGACTTATATTCAATGGAGTATAAAAATACCAGAATTTCTCAGTAGTTTTATCTGTTGTTTGTGGATAGGTTAAATTTAGATACCCCAGGGTTGGTATAGTGTCTCAGTTGGGGAGAACTAAAATGCTATAAGGGGAGTTTGGAATGGATCTAAAAGAATCCAAGTTTGTGTAATAGACCATATCAGGAAAACTAGAGAAATTGAGATTTTTTTTTTTAATCTATAGAGAAAAAATAAATTTAAAACCTGATTTCTCTACTCAGCAGACATTTATTGAATATCTACTGTGTGTTCAGAATGTTACTGCTCTTACCCATTGTTACTACAGAGTTATCAGTAGGATATAAACTTTGGTGGAAATAATACAGACAGGAGAAATTACTGACTGGAAGAATTAAATTTAGCTGAGTTAACTTTATACACTACTGTGTGCCAACCACCATACTTGTTTTGGAGCAATGAATAAGACAGACATTGCAAAAGAGGTTATCAGGTAATGTTTTGATTTTTGAGCGATTTATTCTCTGGATGTTGAATTTTAAATTTGTATTTATTTTCTTAGAGCAGAGTGAAAATGTAATTCCATTACCTTTGTTTTCCGTTGTTTCTAGTGAGTACTTGAATGTATTTCTTATCTTGCTCCTTTGAGTATAATCTGTTTTATTTTTCTTCTGACTGCCTTTAATAATTCCTTTGTCTTTGGTTTTCAGTACTCTTACATGTCATAAGCAAGTATGGGTTATTTTAAATACTGTCTGTGTTTGAATAGTCCCAATATATGAAGCTCAGTTGACTGTATTTTTACTGACTTTTGTTTTGATTGGTCTTT
The DNA here is from genome assembly GCF_002007445.2 of Ailuropoda melanoleuca. NCBI lineage: Eukaryota > Metazoa > Chordata > Mammalia > Carnivora > Ursidae > Ailuropoda > Ailuropoda melanoleuca. The sequence continues at coordinate 36,469,366 of NC_048233.1, forward strand.
TGTCTGTTGCCTTCTGATTTTTCTTGTCTCTCAGTTGTAGACTGGATTGTACTTGGAAACCAATTATAGACATAATTTGAGACCTGAAATAATACTATTTTTCTCCAGAATTTTTTGGTAGTTGCTTATGACAGGAATTAAGATTCTGAGATCTTGGTCCAGTAAGTCTTTACTGCTTTCTCATTCACTGATGCCATTGGGCAACATAAAAAATGAATTTTCATATTTTTCAGCTTTTCTGGTTCTCTGTAGCAGCATGGGTCTTAAATGGCTGGTGTTAACCACTTCTGGAGGTAAAAATACCCATTTCAGATCTTGCATTTCTTTAAAAAACAAAAAAATCCCACCCTCAAGTATTTTCATTAACACTCTAGATAAATAACATTTTCTGATTAAATAATAGTCTGTAATTTCCATTTAACATATCCTTTCATTTTCTTATTTGAAAGAAATCTGATGTATAAAATAATAATAGTAAAAAGTTGCATATGGGGGCACCTGGGTGGCTCAGTCAGTTAAGCGTCTGCCTTTGGCTCAGGTCATGATCCCAGGGTCCTGGGATTGAGCCCCACATCAGGCTCCTTTCTCAGAGGGGAGTTTGCTTCTTCCTCTCCCTCAGCCTTTCCTCCCCTCCACTCGTGCTCTTTCTCACTTGCTCTGATCTCTCTCTCTCTCAAATAAATACATTTTTAAAAAAAAATTTGCATGTGTTCATTTTAGTGGTCTTTTATAAAAACTGACTCTAATTTTCTGAAATTGTGAATTGATTTACTAATATGACTATGACAGTGTGTACTCAGTTTTTCAGCAGAGTACAGTCTTTCTAATGATTTAACAGTTCTCTAATAAATTTTTTTCATAGTTCATAACTACTTACAAGGACATATTTGGATTTAGTTATTTTTTACTACTTTGAGGCAACATAATCAGTAGTTAATACTGTTTTTCTATATATTCAAAATGTAGTCTGTTTTTAAAAGATTAAAGTACATACTCATTTGAATAACAAACAGATTTAGAATAGCATATTGTAAATATGTTTGTCCTTCAAACTCAATTATACATATAAAAATCTAATAATCATTTCAGAGTCAAAGACACAACTATTCTTTGCCACTGTAAAAAGCAGTCCGTTTATAAATGAGTTTTATTTGGTAACTTCACTTGCAATCAATGGCTTGGAAATAAGTGTGAAGCTTCTGATAGAAATGTTGTAATAATTCCTAGGCTGGCCTCCAATGCTTACTTATTAACTAGTTGTGGCAAAATTTCAGCTTCAAATAATATTCTTCCTAATGGAAAAAGTATTTTAAGTTCTTTCTGCAGTTGCTAGCATACACATCTCTTCCTCCCTTCATTCTTTATGGGGTGTTTTGTTTCCTTCCTTCCTTCCTTCCTTCCTTCCTTCCTTCCTTCCTCCCTTCCTTCCTTCCTCCCTCCCTCCCTCCCTCCCTCCCTTCCTCCCTTCCTGCCATGCTTTGCTTTGCCTTGCTTTGCTTTGCTTTGCTTTTTTGGATGGATTGGGAAAGAGATACTTCTAGGAAGCAGCATCTTGTTAAACTTTGCATAAAAGAATATATAGTCATTTTCTAGATGGTATGATTCCATTATGCTAAGACTTTTATTTCCATTGGAGGCAGAGCCTCTGGACTCTTGAGTCCCCATTTCCTTTGTTAAGAAAGGATATTCATGAGTAAAATGTTCATTGGGAATTTCCCAATTTATTGGAAATTCTTAATGTTTACTTTTATAGTGGAATTAGAACAGTGTTTCTCAGTGGAAACACTGAGTAGTACAAATCTTTGTGCCTTGTAGTACGTATAGCATTCCTGGCTCCTGCCTCCTAATTACCAGTAATGCTCACATAGCCATTGTGATAAACAAAAATGGCCCCACACTTTTCCAGACTGTCTCTGGCATGGTATCGCCCTGAATTGAGAATTACTGAATCAGATCAGCAACTTTATTACAGTAGTTTTTTATTGACTAACAGAATTTTAATTCTTAGATTTAGAAAGGTTAAGAATATGGATATGTTTATTTTATTTTTTTTCAGCACTACATGCCTATTCACCTTTGATTCTATTTGTTCTGATTCATTATATACTGATATATGTCAATAATCAACTTAAAATGCTCTATTCTTAAGCCAGTAATTTTCAGACTTCTTAATAGAGCTGCAAAAGTGTTCTGCAAAAGTCCTTAAGTCACAAAGGAGATGGTACTGGAATAGGAGAGGTGGGCAGAATTCTCTAGCAGGTGTAATTTTCCTTTTACTTGTTTACAAGCTGTGCTTTCGGACAAGAACTCTTTCTGTCAGAAGTTATATCATTTTTTTCTTCTCCCTTAACAGGAATAGATGATTTTAAAAAATGAAACATGGCTTATGACAAAAATGTCCAAAGGTTTTTTGACATATAATTTCTAGAACAGTAGGTAGTATGTAGAGTATTAATTGTTCAGAGGAAAGTTGAATTATCTAATATGTCATTTGAACTAAAACAATAAATTTGAAGAGAATTGTTTCCATTATACATAGGTTACTCAGGCCTTCCTAAACCTATTTACTCATATTTGTTTCCATTGTAAACTTAAGGTTTCCATTGTAAACCTTATTAAAACCATGGTGTCTATTGGAATACCCAAGTCGTGTAGACTAATTTTTACATTAAAGTATCTTATTTGTGGGTCATACTTTTGTTGCACATTCTGAATAAGTGCAACAAAAAATTACCATTTATTTTTTCCCCTAAAAAAGAAATGGTAACTATTTCCTAAATTCAAAACAGTTACTCTCATTGTGATTAAAGGAATTCATGCTAGGTACTTAGATTCTGGAGGGATTGCTAATATGTGAGGCTTTTTGTATTTTTTTAAGAAATAAATATAATAGGGGCACCTAGGTGACTCAGTCTGTTAAGCGTCTGCGTTTGGCTTGGGTCATGATCCCGGAGTCCTGGGATCAAGCCCTGTATCGCACTCCCTGCTCAGCGGGGAGTCTGCTTGTTCCTCTCCCTCCCCTCCCCTTCTGCTCTCTCTCTCTCTGTCGCTCAAATAAATAAATAAAATTTTAGAAAGAAAGAAATGTAATAAAATGTATACTATTTAGACAGTGGAATAATTGCTGTCAGTTAATTGTAGATCAGAAAGGAGAAAAGCAACTAAAGATATACAGATTTTATGAGGGTGTATAGACCAATAAAGTGAAGTAAGCTCTCAAAGGTAATTTTTTTTCTAGGAAGATTAATTTCTAGAGCTATTTGGCTGATCATATAACCTATGATTAATCTAGTGACTTTCTCTGCTACAGACACACATACACACATGTGCTCACACACGAGGGTACTTTTATGGGTCCACTAGTACTACTATGCTTTTATTTTTTGAGTTATTACTTTTTAAAAATTGTTGGGAAATATGAAGGAAACATCTTGCATAAATGACCTAGAATACAATTCTTTGCTTTATGTCTATGTTTTATGCATTTCCTAATAAAGTTTGGAAGAATAGACTTACAGAGGCACAGTTGAGTGCGTAAGTTGCTGAAATAAGACTAATGAGAATACAGATAGCTCAGCATACAAATAGTAAAGTTGGATTCAGTGATTATGGTGACTAACATAACCTAATAAAAAATTAAAAAAAAAAAACACAAAACCTAGTCTTTAAGTAAAGTCTCAGTTCGCCAGGACCAGTTGCACCACCAGGGAGAGCTCCACGTATGCTCTTTGTTCTGATGGTGTTATCCTAATGGTTGGGTGCATTTTTCCTGTGTACTTTTAATTGATGAAACATGCAAGGTTCCCCTAAGAATAATAGATTTTTCTTCTTCATTTGGTCAGTTTTCACTTTCTTAGGTCAGTAAACAAAGTGCAGCTAATCAGTAATGAGATTAATTTAAATATTATATGGTACAACTGATTCTGAAAAGGAATTCCATAATATTCTGCCTACTTAGATATTATTTTGTTTTTGAATAATTTAGCATGATAATATTTACCGCTTTTTCTCTTAGTTTCCAGGGGACTTTTCGCCACAAGTCCCAATCTTTTTCCCATTTCAGTCTGAAACTTACTTTCTTAGAATATTCTACTTCTATCATTTTTTTCCTTGGAATATTTATATTCTGCTGGGTTTTAAAACCTGGAAGAGTTCTTAGATTATTTTAAAAACATGAGTAAATATTATCTTCTGTAATGATTTAAGAATAAGTCCAGATATTTATAGGGTGTATTTTAGTTAGGGATATATTTCATCTTACGCATTGTTCATGTACCAGTATCAAAATTCCATCTAGAGCCTTATCCCGTAAAGGATAATTCCTACCCGTTGTATAGCTACCTCAGGTCTGTTCTCATGCAGTTACTGCTTTCTAGCTAACCCCAGCACTGCACTGCAGTCTGTAGATGACACATTTCATTTGTAAAAAACTCTCTGATATCCTTGGCCTTTTCTTAGAGCACTCTGTCCTGCTTTCTTCTTTGTTGGTCTTCCTCTTCTTCCGTTCTACTCCTTTACCCCTCTCCCATCTTTCATACTTCCTAAGTCATTTTCTCTCTTCTCTTCCCTTTTAACTCCTTCCCATCCATTTCCTCTTTTCTTTCCTTGACTTTTTTTTTCCTTCCTCCTTTCACATCCTTTCTGTTCTCTTTTTGTCCCATCCACTTCCTGTCTCCCCAGATCTTCTTCCTTTCAATTTAAACTAAAACCTCTCTTTCTCAGATAACACGGCGACTACTTGGATACCATCCAAAGAAATGTCCACATTATCTTTTTCTAAAAAAGCCGTTTTAATAATTTATTACTTAGCTTAATTTGCACTGCTGCCTTCTATACTCTTTTTAGATGTTCTTCTAATATGTTAAGAAAATTAAAACTGGCATATGTGATTTCTTTTTAAACTGCTTTTCTTGCACTTCAAAGTGATTTATATCTTAACTTGTTTTCTCCTCACTCTACTCCTAGAACGAATAGCTTCTATACCTGTACTCTATGTTTTCCATCATAAAATAAAAGCAAAACATATTTACTGTATGGGGCACCTGGGTTCCTCCGTCGTTAAGCATCTGCCTTCGGCTCAGGGCATGATCCCGGAGTCCTGGGATCAAGCCCCGCATCAGGCTCCTCCACTGGGAGCCTGCTTCTTCCTCTCCCACTCCCCCTGCTTGTGTCCCCTCTCTCGCTGGCTGTCTTTCTCTCCTTCAAATAAATAAATAAATAAATCTTTTAGAAAAAAACATATTTACTGTAGACAATTTAGTAAGTACAAATAAATCAAAGTTTTTAAATAAACATTATTACTTCTAACACTAATTACTCTCAACATTTTGTTGTATATGCTTTAAGACTTTGCATATACTTATTTATGAAATGTATATTGTAAATAAATCATTATTGTCCATTGCATTTTCTAATTTTTTTATTATATCATCTCAGATATTCTTATATGTTAAGTATTCTTTTGCAACACCATTTTTATGGACAGCATGGAATTCTCATGCCTAAAACTTAGTGTGCCCATTCCCAATTGGATAGATTCTCTCTCATCCTTATAAATGGTGATGGACAGCTTTGAATATATCTTTGAATACATTTTTTGAATAATGCATTTAGTTAAGGTAATTTGCTAGAGGAAAGACTTCTGAGATCAAATGGTACTCATACGTTTAATGCTTGAATGAATATTGTTAAATTCCCCTCCAGAAAGGTTGTACCTGTGTGTATTTCTACTGTGTGTATGAGTTTCTGCTTACCCAAAACTTTGCCAAAATTGGGTATTATAGTTTTTAAACTCTTTTTACATTTCAATTTGCATTTCTTATGTCAAATGTTTCTTTTTAAAAAATCATTTGCTCATTTTTTAAAATTATAATATTGGTATTCCTAATGACTTGAAATATTTTAAGATCTAAACGTGTGTGTGTGTACATAAATGCATGTATGAGAAACATTTTTCCAGATTGTCATTTATCATTGTGCTCCTTTTGCCTTATTAGAAGTTTTAAAATTTTCATGAGATAAACATTACTCTTAATTTGTGGGTGCTTCCTCTCATGCTGGGCAGTGCCTTCCCCACTCTAATATTATGAGTATATTAGCTTATATTGTTTTTTGTGTTTTCTTTAATTTTTAAATTTACATTTAAATCACTAACTCATCTGGAAATTAATTTGGTCTGTGTAGTATGAGGCAAAATTTTTAATTGTTTTCCAATAATGAATTAGTTATCTCAGAATTAATTACTGAATATGCAGTTTGTATTCCACTCTTATTTGAAATGCTGCTTTTTTATATTGGACAGTGGTTATCTTCTATTCCATTAATTTAGTAGGTTCATTCCATTTTTAATATTGTACCTTGTACTAGATTTGTTATTTGTAATTAGCTTTTTCATTGAAGAAGTGATAAAGAGCACTGTTTAAGAAAAGGAAAATTCAAATAACATAAAGGGTGAGAAAGTTTCCACTATGAATGTAACCACTATTGTAGTCTTTTTATTTTATTCCAGAAATATTTTGTTCATATGCTAGTATATGGCTGATATCCTTTTTATTACATGGTGTATAACTCATTTTCACAGCTACATAGTAGCCCATTTTAAGAATTTAAAACAATAGTTTCCTGTTGTTTCAACATGTAGGTTCTTTTCCAGTCTTTTGTTGTCACAAACTATAGTAATATTGTACATCCTTATTCTATTCTTTGCCAGGATGCATTTTTTAGAATCTAGAGTAGGATAAATTTCTAGAAGTGGAATTGTTGGGTTATAGACTGTAATTATTTACAAACAATATAAATCAGCTTTGCCTAATTTCTGAAGAAAAGGAATTTGTAGGAAGTCAGGAAGAGCAAATCTCTCAATTCCTACAGCTACTACTTTAAATAACCCATTTTTTGTTATCTCCTAAAAATTCAAAGTTCAATTTGGACAAAACTGATTCATATGTCCATGTTGTAGGTGACACGAAGTAGAGAGAAACCTTTTTTTCTCCATTTTTAGCAAGTTTAGTGAGGCCATACTCTGCTGCTTATCACTTGGGGGAGTTCCACATTAGTAGGGTTTAAATGCTGGGTATCAGCAAACAAACATTTCCTGCAGTCTTCATTTTTGGCTGCTTAATATCTAAATACAGTCCCTTTTCTCACATATGCACTTGATTCAAACAGTAAGAACCTAATAAATTGGAATGATTTCTCTTGTGTCTATAAATGTACTTATTATGCACTCTCCAAGGAGAGACAAACCAATGTTTTATTAAGTTATCCCTTTTAGCCGTAAGTTCAGAATCTCTTGGTGATGTTCTGTAGACACCTGTGTTCTTCAGACTATGATTATATTCCTAAAAATGGAAAGTTGGGGGCATACTTCCCAATATATAACCTAAGTGTAGTTAGAACTATTTAAAAAGTAAATTTTTAATATGATGGTAAAAGTGAAAAAATATATTTTAATTTTTATTTATTAACATATAAAAAACTTTGGGTTTTTTAAAGCATATTTATTAATTTTATTGTTTATTTTGCCCCTCCCCCATGAGAATGTTAGTCTCATTTGGATGAGGATATTTGTCTGCTTTGTTTACTTAGTATTCCAAGGATCTAGAGCAGTGCAGTAGCATGTAGTAAGCATGTAGTAAATGCTTAATAAATATTTGCTTAATGAATGACTGAATACTATTTTAATGAGAGCAGTAAATTCTAATTTTTTAAATGTCAGTTTAATAGTTTGTCATCTATTGATTCAAAAGTCTGTTTCTATATTCAGTTTATTTTGATACTTTTCCTTAGTGGAAGAATTATACATGGATGAAAATAGAACAAATGCATCATTGTGGGCATTTAATAAAGCGATAAATTATGATCCTCCTTTTTTAAAAATTCCATCTGTCGGTTATGCACTATTTTTCTGTTGAAACTTATTTAACATTTTTCCATCTTGCCTGAATCAGTTTTTCTTGCAAATTCTGGGACACTGTCACATTTTTACACATTTTATATAAGGAGTCAAATCAATTTCTGGGCAAGTAAGGATAATGGTACGTAAGGATAAATCCAAGTCTCTCCATATATCCTCCAAAATCAGTAAAGATCAACAAGAAGAACAACTAAAACTGTACAAAATCCATACCCTCGACATAACTAGAAGACTGAATGCTAACAAATTTCAAGTTTCCTGTAAGTGGAAAAATAAATACCAAATCCCAGCAGAAATGTTTCTCTCCCTTGACACAAGCATTTGTGGAGAGAAAGGGCAGTTCTGAAAAACTGTGGAGGAAACTGGGATTGCTCTAAAATCACCCTCAGAAAGAGAAACCACATCTTAAGTACAAGAGTCCTGGTAGATCAGAGCACTGACTATAGGTCTTTGGGCTTAATAGTGTACGTGATTTGAGGTGGCAGTCTTTGAAAAGTCTTTTTTCTGGGGGAAAAGAAAGTTAAAGAGAAGAGAAAAGCACCCTTTGGATATTGGATAGTGAAGGAAAAAGAAGCAAAAAAGGGGAATATAACGTCCTGCAAGATAAAATAGAAACCCCTTTCTCCAAATTAGAGGATGTGCAAATACCTTCCTTTCAGCATCCCCACTAGGAAAAAGTCATCCATTAAAGAAACCATACTTTGGTACACTAACTAAAGAGATCTTGAAATAAGAATTTGTGAACCATCTCAAAGTCACAATAGGTGAAAGTCTCATAAATCTATGGAAAGTCACCACTATAAGAAAACATAAGAATCAAAATATCTCAGTAGATGAACACCCTTGTCTCCAAGAAAGAAAACAACCACACAGTGGAGGAAAACTGTAATACATCTCTCCAGACTGGCTGAAACACCCTCACACAAACATTTACAGATATGAAAAACCAACTAGAGCCATAAATTTAAAAACAAAGAAACAGAAAAGAAATTATCCCCTGCCACAAACCTGTAAAATCACGAAGAAACCTAGGAAGAAATGGGAGGAGAGTTGGTTGAACCCAAGAAAGATATAGAAGAAAAAGGAAAAAAATCATCTTAGAAATGAATTCTAAATTCCAAGATGCCCAAAGAAGAATGAGCTCAACTGGAAATTTAATAAAGGGTATTGAAGTTGGTCAGAAAAATAATCATGAAAAGGAAAATGAATTAAAGAAGTAAAACAGGTAAAAGAGAAAGTGGTTGTAATAGAAGTGAAACAAAAAGAAATTCAGCATATGTATTTAATTAGAAAAACTAAACAATGGGAACAAATAATATTTAAAACTATAATGTAAAAAAATTTTCCAGAAATAAAAGACCTGCACCTACACATTGAAAGGACCATTGAGTACCTGGGGAAGTTGATGGTACATAGTCAGTTTTGAGTCATATTTTATAAAAGCGTTAGACTTTAAAGATAAACTTTGAGAGCCTCCAGGTAAACAAAACAACCGACAAGGCAAGAGAATTAAACTAGCACACACTTCTTAATAGAAACATACAAAGCAAAGTACCAACAGAGCAGTGTTTTCAAGAAACTATAGGGAAATGGGTGAACCAAAAATTTTATGTAAAGCCAACCTGTTCTTACATGGGAAAGGTGTGTACAGCACTCAAAGTTATCATTTCCTTACTTTCGACCAGGGCTTTTAGAGCATTTAGTAGTGCGGCTCCGATGAAAAAAATGGAGGGTTCCTGACAGCATATAGCACACTGCCATCCCAACAGACTGGGTTGAGCTGCCAAAAATAACAATCAGGGATTCATTAAGAAATCTTGGTGGAAAAAAAAAAGAAGGAAGGAAGAAAAACTAAATCTTAGTCATTAAATTGATTTTATATATTTTTTATCTTTTAAGAGGTTGTCACAGAACTTTAAAACCAACCATTTCCTTCCAAATATTTTTTAATAGTTATTAAGACATTCATAATTAAGCACAGTACATTTGATTGCAGACAAATTTATGGGAATTTTAGCCTATAAATCTCTGGAATTCTGTGAAATTTAACATTAGTTAAGGTAGCTCTTCAATTATATTTAGAAGTGTTGTAAATTTGTAATGTATTTTTAGTTTAGGTAATCTTCCAAAATACAAAGAAGTCCCAGTTACTTATCAGTGAGTTTGAATTGATAAAATGTTGAAAATGTTAAATGTTTAATTTATACAAGTTTATTAAATATATGTTTGTCAAAACAAAAAGCTAAGATGTTTTTTAAACATCAAAAATAGAAAAATATTTTAAATATGTATAACTCAAGAGGATACTGCACACATGATTCCTTCTTGAGGAATCCACTAGAGGATGGGCTTTATCCAACTAAGAGTTGACTAGGAAAACATTTGCAGAAGAATCCATGGTTATTATTAAGTATGTTGTAATTGTAGATCTAAGACTAAAACATAGGTGACAACAAAGGTGAAAGAATAATATGTAAATCTTACATATTCTTGCAAAGGAGAAATAATGCAACTCTAAAAGAGAAGGTAAAGAGGAAAGTAGGATAAGCTTCTTGATTGTTGTAAAAGCAGTAATTGGGAATGAGAAGATACCATTGAAAGTTGACATATACTAGGTGATAATAAGAAAATGAGATTAAGGCATTATAAATGTATAAGTACAGAAGTAACCAATGAAACAAAAACACACACCTTCCTAAATGCTAAAAGCAATTAAAAACAAAAGAACAAAGAAAATGCATACGTAAGTTACCTTTGTTCACTGCTTCAGCTATAACTCACAAATGTAGGGTTTTTTAAATAAATTTAGTTTTCATACTGAAAATACATTCATAGATAGTTAATAAAAATGGGTAAATAATAAGTGTTTAAAATTAATAAAGTCAAGAATGTGGAAAAATAAACCTAAAATGGAATACAAACAGAAGCAAATGAACCTGTGTTTCAAATGATATTGATCTAAAGTAAAAAGGAACTGTAAAAATTATTTTGAATTCTAGCTTTGTTTGCTATAGGATTGAACAAATGTGCAATTTTATTGGGAAAAACATTTTCTAGATTTCTCACTATCAGAGAAGAAAGTCAAAAATATGAAAGGGGAGAACTGTGGTGTTGAATTGGCCGTAGAGGTATAAGTATGATCTCATCCTTTTATAGAGATACAAAAATGGATTTATACATACTAATAAATATACTGAAAGGGCCTGGAAGAAAGATACCTCTATAACCAGTGAGCATACCTAGTGTCCAGATATTGGTTTCTAAATACCATTCCTCAAAAGAAGCAGTGTTCCTTGGAGAAAAAGGTGATGCTGGTGTAGAAGCAGGGAAAATACAAGATAAACCTGTTATGTCGTATGCTATAAAGCAAGAAACTGCTCAAAAAGTGATAGGGACACATCAAATGATAGAGGAGGTGGCTTGAAAGGGCTCCCACTGGCCAAAGCTGGGACAGTTTGAGCATTAGAATAAATAATGATAGGAATATAATGTATACGAAATAATCCGTGATTTATAAATAAATGAATAAATGGGAGAGGATAAAAAGAACTTACAGTAGAATGAATGCCAACTAATAAATGTGGAAGGAAAAATGGAGTTAAGAAAAATCACCATTACAGTAATAATCCAATTCAGGCAAGAATCCTCAATGGATGCTAAAACTAGTGGGTGAAAGTATGATAAGGAACAGGTTATTTACATAACTTTAAAGTGTTCTCCCATAAGTTACTTATTAATTTCCAAAAGGAAAAGAGTAATTTCCTAGTGATTTAACTAGTATTTCCAAGCTTACAAAGTAATCCAAGTTAACAGCACCATCAGTGGGACATGATATACCTCCTTATAATGTGCACTGGGATACACATTCATTTCTGTGGTATTCCTGCCAAGGCTGCATTCTCTGTATCTAATTTAATTGTAAAGAAACCTCAGACAAACCTAAATTGATGGACTTTCTGCAAAGTAACCACCCTGTACTCATGAAAAATGTCAAGCTTGTTAAAAATAAGGAATAATACCTTAATTTTAAATGATTCCGTAAAAACTCGGGGGGGGCAGTGTTGTAGTGCTGTGGGTGTGTGCATGTGTGGACAGAGGTAGGAGGAGAGATTGAGAAAATGAGAATATGCTAGAACAAATAAACAACATATAAACAATTGGTATATCTGGATTGAGGACATAAGAGTTCTCTGTAGTATTTTTTGACTGTTAAGTATGGAATTATATTGGTATAAAAGTTGTCTTAAAGGGTTCAGAGCCCACAGAGTTTGTTGGAGATTTTTTTAATAGTTTTGGAAAATTCTTTTTCCTTCTGCAGTGTAGGTATTAAAGTTTTAATGTATGACACATGCACAATATTTTCAACAAGATCATATCATGGGAGGAAAATCGTTTTTAACAAAACATCCTTTTGGGGCACCTGGGTGGTCAGTCGGTTAAGCATCCAATTCTCGGTGTCGGCTCAGGTCATGATTTCAGGATTGTGGGATCAAGCCCCACGGCAGGCTTCCCACTCAGCCAGGAGTCTGCTTGAGATTCTCCCACTCTACCCTTTTCCCCGCATGTGCGTGCACTCTCCCAAATAAGTAAAATCTTTTAAAAAATAAAATAAAAAATAAAAAGCATCCTTTTTAAGAAAATGCTCTCTCCATAGCATGAATTTCTTTTTTTAAAGTAATTACTTTGTATTCATTGTTAAAATTTTCCTTTTACTTTAAAGGGTTGATTAGGTGTCTTTGTTATTGTTTTGTTTTCTAAATTGTCTCTTAGGTAAGATAACTGCTCATCACCTAATGCTATCATGAGAAAAATCAGCAAATTTGGGACTTTTTAAAAAGTGAAGTGTATAACTTTCAAGATTGCCAGCACTTTTAGTACTCTTCACTAAGATATTCGTTTAACCTCTCTGGTACAAATATTTTTCTTAATCACTTCACATCTCATTACGAAATATGTTTGAAGATTTTTCTGTATTTCAAAGACCTTGTTTTTATATAATTGACCCCATAGAAATCATCCTGAAGCATTTTTGGCACTTCTGACTTCAGCTTCTTTGCTGCATTATACTGCCTGTAAATGATGCAATAAATGCTTTTTGCAGGTCTTATAATCTTCCCTTTCCCCTTCCCTCTGCTTGCTTTCTCTTTCATCGTCCTCAGTTCCCTCCCCCTACTTCTGCTTCACTTTCCCAGTTAAAACAGCTGCTTCCTCCTTCATTTTGGCTTTAAGTAGAATTAACATGTTTTCCTAAAATTCTTTTTTTCTAAAATCATTTGCTTTTGAGAATATATCCTCTCTGGTACAGCTTTCCTTTAATGACTCACCAAAAAGTAGTTCTTTGTGAATTTCATTTTTGAAAGAGAATCTAGCAAATACTTATATAAGCTCAGATATGTTAGAAACATCTGTACTTGAATTCAGCTATATAGAAAACCTCCCACGCAATATAATTTGCTCTAATCCTTGTTTTTTCAACTCCTCAGTAGTGTTTTCTTACCGTTTCCCAACAGTATTTGTTTTGTTGACATATTTTCCATGTATTAATTTAGCCATTTTTATCATGAGAAAATCAAGATATGTTTCCCCAATTATAGGGATTTTGGCCATTTGAAAGACTCTTATTAATATTTATCAGTACACTTACTTGAAATAGTATTTATTTTTAAATTTTAAGAAGTTTTGATTAAGTTTCAAGGACTTGAAAAATATTACTGAGAAAAAAATCTCTCTGAGCACATTGCCATTGTTTTTACTTCATAGTATGGTTGACAATACAATGCGTTCATATTGGAAGTATCAGCTTTGCTTTTTTTCTTGTTTTATTTTGCTGCATTATTCAAACTGTGGCTTCTTTGAAGAAATCTATTTAATCTTTTTTTGTGAGAAATAGTTTAATCAAAATTAGATAATATTATCTTTAAATCCCCTAAACCTAGACATGCATAGACATTATTAGTACATAATGATTAAGGTTCCACTGGTCAGAGGCTAATGAAAGAATGAGAATTCCACTCTTCGGTCCTCCACGTTGGCTAACATCGGTTAAGTAACTTATGGACTGTCCAATAATGGAGCAAGTGTGGATCCATAAATTAAATATCTTTCCCTATTGGAATACTTTGTTTGTGTGCCCCATTTTGAAGGGTACTCTTCTACTGAAGCAAGTACCCTGGATCAAGAAAGCCTGTATTGATAAAGGAGGTAGATTGGAAATTCTTTGTTGTGTATGGTAAAACCAAAGGGGCCATATGAGAGATCCAGAAGCAGCAGTATTCTAGAATTCTTCATTAATTAACTTTTTTTTTCAATGAAGCATGGATGCTTCATTTTATTAAATAACCTTTGGCATCCTTTGTTTAGGTAATATCATTTTTTCTTGATCTGTGAGTTTAATGTTATAAAAATTTTAATACTGAACCTATTACTGGGTTTCTATAACAAAATCTTGTCCGGAGTGTGTGTTTAATGTATATTAATAGGTTTCTTTTTCCACTATTTATATATGTAGTCTTTTTTTACCTGTAGTTTATATAAAGTTTTCAGATTTTGCTAGATTACAGTTCTTAGGGAGCTTCTAATCTTTTTCTGTAACTGGAAACATTTTATATAGCAATGGAATTACTTGTTTTATTTAGAAGTTTGAAATAACAATACTTTTTTTCTGATGTTTAAAAAAAAATTTTTAATTGTGAAATATATACACAAAAAAGCTTCATATATGCAGGTTTATCTACACTATGCAAGTTTTTGACTGTGTGGAAATCAGTATCACCTAACCCCTGTGTTGTTCATGGGTCAGTTGTACTTATTTGAGTATTTTTCCCCCCAGAGGGCTATATTGCTTTATTCTGAGTCTTTACATATCTGAAAATGGATTTCTGTTGTCTTGGTTGAGCAACATGATTAGGTAGGGATTTCTTGTGAAATAACTTTCCTCCTCAAAATTCTAATATTTGCTCATTATCTTCTAGCTACTAATTTTGAAGAGAAGTCAAAGTCTGGTCCAGCCGTTCTGTGTAACTTTTACAGAGTGGCAGTGGTTCTGAAAACTTTTAGGAATCTTTGTTTTTGAAGCTTTAATCTTTTATCAGGATATATCTGATTGTTTTTCCCTTTTCATTAATTTTTGCCTAGTGACCTGTGTACCCTGACACCCCAGTTCCAGAGAGCTCTTTGATGTACACATTATATATTTAGCTAAAGAAATTCTTTCATTATGTCAGTGATTATCACTTCTGTTCCATTTATTTTGGTTCTTCCTTCAGGACCACCGGGTGTGGTTTTTTTTGTTTTTTTGTTTTTTTATTTATGTTTGATCTCTTGTTTTTCATATATATCTCATTTTTATCCACCAGTTTCATTAGTTCTTTTCTTTTCCATGTGGAACAGTTTCTCAAGCTTGCCTTCTTCATTACACAGTTGATCGTCTGCATTGTCATATCTATTCTATCATGTCCTCCTTTTGGGGGGTAACCCTGGGCAAAGAAATTTCATTACCTTTATAGTTTTCAATCCACCACATTTGATTTTGTACCTGGTGTTTTATAGAGCACATCAATAGAGATCCAGTTACCCGATAACACTTGATGACAGTCTTTCCATGCTGGTGCTTTTCATAGGTACCCCACACCCATGGCATCTTTGTGGTCATTTTGACAAAGAAGCTGTAAGGTGAAATTTATTTTTGTTTTTTTAAAAATTTTTTATTTAAATTCAATGTAATTAACATATAGTGTATTATTAGTTTCGGAGATAGAATTTGGTGATTTATTGGTTACATGTAACACCCAGTGCTCATTATATCAACTGCCCTCCTTAGTGCCCATCACCCAGTTACCCCCTCCCAACCCCCCTCCCCACCCCCTCTCCCCTAGCGACCCTCAGTCTGTTTCCTATGATTAAGAGTCTCTTATGGTTTGCCTTCCTCTCTGGTTTCATCTTATTTTTCCCTCCCTTCCCCTATGGTCCTCTGTTTTGTTTCTTAAATTCCACATATGAGTGAAATCATATGGTATTTGTCTTTCTCTGACTGACTTATTTCGCTTAGCATAATACACTCCGGTCCCATCCACATCATCACAAATTGCAAGATTTCATTCTTTTTGATGGCTGAGTAATATTCCATTGTAGTCCATGTATTCTGCTTCTTCTTTACCATTCCTCTGTCAATGGACATCTGGGCTCTTTCCATATTTTGGCCATCGTGGACATTGCTGCTGTAAATACTGGGGTGCACGTGCCCTGTGAGGTGAAATTTATAAAGGACTTTACCCCCTTGCACAACCACTGAGCTCAACTGAATTTTCTGTAAGTTCTTTTTAAAATAATTGACATTTTCTGGATCCCATTATCAGGTACACCTTCACTTTATATTCATCCCTTAGTGGCTGAAGGAAATCCAAATTGAACTTTCCTATATATGTTTTCTGGCCTAGGATCTCCTCTACTTTTCACTCGATCACATTATTCTCTCAAGAAGTGTTCTGCAACTTAGTCTTGTGGATCCTTGAAGTTGTTTTTAATGGACCAGAAATTCTAAGTTTTTAACTTACAAATAATGCTGTATTCCTCTATTTTTATACTTTAAAGGTCATTGTCATTAGATTTAAGGTTTGGAACTTTACATCATGAAAGGTATTTTTAATTTTCCAAGAGTTTAATTTCTTTCTTAGAAAAAACTTTGGGGTCACCTGGGTGTCTCAGTCAGTTAAATGTCTGCTTTCAGCTCAGGTCATGATCCTGGGGTTCTGGGATCAAGCCCCAGGTCAGGCTCCCTGCTCAGCGGAGAGCCTGCTTCTCCCTCTCCCTCTGCCTGCCTCTCTGCTTACTTATGCTCTCTCTCTCTCTGTCAAATAAATAAATAAAATCTTAAAAAAAAAAAACTTTCTTTGAATTGCATTGTGATTAGAGAATGTGCCCTATATAACATTTAATCTTAAATTTATTATGGTGTTCTGTGTGAATTAATATATGGTCAGTTTTATAATTTCCATGGAGTTTTGAAAAGAAAATCATTGTATGTCTAATAAGTCAATCTTATTGGTGATTATACTCAAATCTTATACAACCTAATTTATTTTTTTGTGTAATCTGTTAGATATTGTAAGAGGTTAAATTTTCCCATATTCATAATAATACTGTCCATATTATTTGATGCTATTTTAAATGGACTCTTAACCCACCCCTCTGCATTATATTTGTATTGGTCACATTTATTAAAGTTTTTAATTAAACCATACCACTTAAAGTAATTTCTATATTATATGCCAACTTTTCATATTTGCCTTCCTCCAAGTCTGTAACCTGTGACATAGAATCTACCATAAAGTAAGTTAATGCCAAGTTGAAGAAAAAAAGATAAAAACTCACCCCACCTGAATCTGTTCCTATCTGGGTTCCAGTATTTTACCAGTCTTGAGTTAAATATGCAATGTACTAGGCAGATTACTGTAAGAGCTCAGTAAATAATGCTTGGTTAATGTATTAACTATTCAAAGTGATGCCATTGACTTTGACAAGAAAGAGAGTGAAATATACAGTCTAGCATTTATAATTCAGTGAGTGAACACAGAATATCTCTCAGTGTATAAGCTCAAGGTCATGATAGAGAATTAAATCAGAAAACTTACACTTTGAAATGCAACTCTGTATTTTAGCTGCTTTTTCATATCTGTTATTACTTTTTAGTTTTTAGAAGTATATAAGTTTATGAAAAGCTAAATACTTTGTGCTTGTTTATTGAGAGAGACAAGAGATCAAAACTGGGTGCCAAATCCTTAGTTGAACTAAGAAAGGTTGATTTTTGGTTGGAAATATTTAATCATGACAGTGAGAACAAAGACTGGTCCTCAAGCCAGGAACATAAAAATTTCAAAAATCATAATAATTTGCCTAAACCACAGATTTTGGGGGGGTGAAATAAAGAATCTGTTTGGAGGAATAAGGGTGGTAGAATGTATCAAGGAACCAGAGGTCATTTTTTAATATTTTAAGAAAATTTGAATTAAAAAGGGTTTCATGTATATAATACACTGTTTATTATGAGTATGTAGTGCTTGTGTTCTTGTCAAGCACTCCATATTGCTTGTACTCCATTTTGGGTGTTTGGGGGGGGAAAATCATATTTATGGTCCTCCTTTACTAGTAATATTGTTTTCTCTCCCAGTTGTAATATAAAACATAAATTTCAAATCTGCTGTGCTCAATTATGACTAACAAAATTTATAGAAAGTATCTTAAACATATTACTAATTGAAGATTTTTATTTTAAAATTCTACATCTTCATTGTTGTTTTGATTAGATAAAAATTATTTAATAAAGGTTATTTATCTTTAGTTTGTTTTTAACCATTCCACAGTGAGTTCAGTCAATTCTGAAAGACTAGACTCTCTTAAACACCTCTGTCAATACTATTGCCTGAGTGATATAGATAATCCCTCATTTGCAGAAAATATGTCACGTAATTTTTGAGCAGCTGTTTATGTCTAAATTTATATATACTCTTCTTTTTATGATATCTGCATTAGAAATCCAAAAAGAATAGTCTTGATTTCTTTACCTATTTAAGTCCATTGTGGGTCTATCCTGGAGAGAGACGACTTCTTTTTAATCATCCTTTTGTTTTATGTTTTTAGACTATAAATCTATCTGCTGGGGGACATCCCCGGGATCAGGGTGAAATGTGTGCAGCTGCATACTCTCCTCAATGCTCAAGGGTTATATCTGCACATATGTCTCTGCTTTAATGTGCTATATCTCCAACAGTAAAGAAGAGTGTTGATTCATTAGCTATCTAACTGCCAGCTAGCAAAGAGTTCCTTGCTCAAATTGAGTTTATATGGAGAACATAGAAGGAATGGAAAGGGACAGTTTAATTCCTTTCCAGTCTCAAAGATGTGAATTATTGTGCCTTGTAAAACTGAAAAGGGAAAATAAGAAACGGTAACGATTTACCATGTCATTAGTTTTTATATTTCTAAAATTATAGTTTGAAAGTTAAGGTTTGGTACTCAAAATAATACTTCTGAAATCATTGTATATCTTCCTTGATAACCCAACTTTCTCATCTCAGCTGTCTGTAACTAAAAAGCAAAGGGGTGTGTGGCTGTAAGACTTTGAAAATAGCTACCAATGGACTTAGTACCTGCTTGGATCAAGAATGGTAAAAGGGGTGATCTGTAAAATAATCACATCCAGAACTTTTCTGTGGTAAATATAAGTCATTGTATTAATCAGCTCGGCTTCTGATTTGTGAAGTACAGTAACAAGTTAGCCACAGTGTTGTATTTGATAGGGGTTTGACCCCTTGTTTCACTATTTTAAAAGTTTACCTGGGAATCTTATTATAAACTGGTAGTTGATGATAGATTGAGAATTTGGAAATTTAATTGTAATTAATGTCAAGAGGATTAATCAGGGGCACCTGGGTGGCTCAGTCAGTTGAGCGTCCAACTCTTGGTTTTGACTTAGGTCAGGTCCTGTGGGTGGTGGGATCCATTCAGCCTGGGGCTCTGTGCTCAGTGGGGAGTCTTGCTTGTAGATTCTCTCCCTCTGCCCCTCCCCATCCTCCTGCTCTCTCTCTCTCAAATAAATAAATCTTGAAAAAAAAAAAAGAGGATTAGGGATGCCTGGGTGGCTCAGTTGGTTAAGCGTTTGCCTTTGGCTCAGGTCATGGAATCGAGCCCACCTCAGGCGTTCTGCTCAGCGGGGAGTCTGCTCCTCCCCCTCCCCACTCATGCATGCATTCTCTTGCTCTCTCTCTTTCTCTCTCTCTCAAATAAAATTTTTAAAAAAATAATAAAAAATTTTAAAAGAGGATTAATCATATCCAGTAATGGTAATACAGTAGGGGATACAGGAACTATCTTATAAATTAGTTAATGTATATTAGGCCGTCATTTTTTAATGGGAATTTATTTAGAATGAGCATACCATTTCCAGTGTCTGTCCAGAGAAAATATTCAAACAAGTGCACAGATTAAGTTTATTGCTGTTGCATGATTTGTAATCGCAAAAAAGTGAAACTGAAAGTAGTTAAATGTATCACTAGAAATCTAGTTGAATTATGATGTGTGAGTAGAATCAAATACAGCTGTTAAGAAAAACAGGCAGTACTAATGTATTGACATACTTAGATCTCTAAAATATACTGTTAAATAAAATTAGGCACAGAAAATATATGTATTCCAGTATGCATGTGAACCTGGTGAGTGGTTCTCTCTGCTGAGTGAGACTGGGGGCAGACCAAGGGTTAGAGAATCTTCTCATTTTCACTTGGCTTTTAAATGACTGTGTATAATTTTTTTAGTCAATATATCAAATGGTCTCCTATTCATGTATGTGTGTTTGTCTTTGATATTACCTACTTTTGTATGTTTACTTGAGTAGTGGTGTGGTCTTTTCTGAAAATATAAAAACACTTAGAAGCATTGCATTGAGTTTGTCTGTAGTATCACTGTTGAAGTGACTGTTTCACTAATATAAGAGTCTTGTGGTATCTTATTTTTTTAAATTTAGGGACGCTGGGGAAGGTAAACAGATACATGTGGTAGGAGTTAAAAAAACATGTAAATCTGTTTGTAAAACTCTGCTGTGTCGTTTTTCTGTTTCAGTTACCTAGAAAAGTACGAGAAAGTTCATCATTTTGGGGAGGATGATGATGAGGTACCACCAGGCAATCCAAAGCCGCAGCTTCCTATTGGTGCAATTCCATCTTCCTACAATTACCAGCAACACAGTGTGTCAGGTAAATATCACTGGAGATTGTCCAGCTCTGAATTAGGAAAATAGACATTATCCCATGAATTAATCCCTTTACTTTGCACATGCAACTTTCAAAGATCAACATCTAATTGGTATTAGGGCCCTTTCTTTCTTTTATTTTTTTTTTTAATTTTTTTTTAATTATATTATGTTAGTCACCATACAGTACATCCCTGTTCAATGATTCATTAGTTGCATATAACACCCAGTGCACCATGCAATACGTGCCCTCCTTACTACCCATCACCAGCCTATCCCATTTCCCCCACCCTCCTCCCCTCTGAAGTCCGCAGTTTGTTTCTCAGAGTCCATAGTCTCTCATGCTTCATTCCCCCTTCTGATTACCCCCCCTTTCTTTATCCCTTTCTTCTCCTACGGATCTTCCTAGTTCTTATGTTCCATAGATGAGAGAAATCATATGATAATTGTCTTTCTCTGCTTGACTTATTTCACTTAGCATTATCTCCTCCAGTGCCATCCATGTTGCAGCAAATGTTGAGAACTCGTTCTTTCTGATAGCTGAGTAATGTTCCATTGTACATATGGACCACAACTTCTTAATCCAGTCATCTGTTGAAGGGCATCTCGGCTCCTTCCACGATTTAGCTATTGTGGACAATGCTGCTATGAACATTGGGGTGCATATGGTGGGGCCCTTTCTTTTTAGTTGCAGGAATTTTCAGAGTTACAAATACCTCTACTTTTTTTTTTTTAATTATTTATTTATTTATTCGACAGAGATAGAGACAGCCAGCGAGAGAGGGAACACAAGCAGGGGGAGTGGGAGAGGAAGAAGCAGGCTCACAGCAGAAGAGTCTGATGTGGGGCTCGATCCCATAACGCCGGGATCACGCCCTGAGCCGAAGGCAGACGCTTAACCACTGTGCCACCCAGGCGCCCCACAAATACCTCTACTTTGAAGTGAAGTTCTTTCCTTATTTTTTTAACTAACGGTCAGTTTAATTTGAATAGTCACTAAAATGAGAAGAAGGAGGTTGTGTAGGATTAGAGAGGCCAAGAATTCTCAGATAGCATCTACTGGATTTTCTACGATTACTGGAATTTCCAGCATCAGAATTCCTCAGAAATATTTCTAACTATGTGAGTATTTTTTTTCCATGGTACCAAGGATAAGATTTTTCTTTTTCATTTAAGTCATTCTTAAAACAGTTATAGAGGAATCTGCAGCTAAAAAGAGCAGGACTCCAATTGAAAATAATTAGGTTGAGAGTTTAATAAAAAGGTTAGTAAGGCAGAGTTCGTAGGGGTTCCTCTGTTTAGTAGCTTTGAGTGTTGGGACTGTGATGACTAGGAAGAAAGCTCTAAAGAGATGAGCATCTCTTTTCTTTAGGCAGCAACATTTGGCCTAAAAAAGAGGCATGTTGTTGATAAAATTTACAGTTTTCTAGATATTTATTATTCTTCATTGATGCTTGTGTCAGTATCACTAATTTTATTTTCTATTATCTATTTTCAAAGTTTCATGTTGAATTTGACTCCATATTTCTTCCCCAATTTGTAATAACTGAAGAAACAGAATCTCCTAGAATCTGATCATTAATAAAAGAGGCTTCATCATCTGATGCTTTTGTATAATGGGGGTGGGAGTTGGTGGTGATGAATACAAACCAAATCTCACTTTATTTTTAATGAGTAGTTAATTACCTCAAGAACCAAGGTTAAAGGAGAACATTTCAAGTCACCATGTAGAAAATCTTGCTAATAGTTTAAGCTGATGAGATAAGATGGGGTGACTTGTTACGTGATATACTCTTTGTTCCTAAAAAGGGCTAATGACCATTATTAAATTCAAGAATATTATACAGGGTATTCCTGCATTGAATGAGACATTATACTAATGACCTTTAAGACCATTTTCAACTTTATATAACTCTGTGTTTTTCCTATATTACAGTAATAACAGAACTGTTCATTCTTGTAGCTTAATATAGTTTGGTGTCTGCTATTACAGCTCCCCAAGTTGACCCATTTCTACTTTTGATCTTGTTTAAAATGAAATTTTTTCTGGATCTTTTTTTCTTTTCTTTCCTCCCCTAATTAAACTGATTACCTCAAGAAGAAAGATATGAAATAATTCTGGTATTTCAGAAGCCTAATGAAAGTCATTGATAGAGTTATTATACAAGTTAGGTAATGACAGAATTGCTTAACTTGCTGTTAGAATAACTCCTTCCTGATATGCTGTTACATATGTGTCTTCTTTGTAAAAGGAGAATCTGAGCAGTTATGCAACTTGTAGCATGTTTAACAAAATCAGGTTTGGGGGCTAATGAAAGAAAGAAGGAATTGCTAGGGAACCTCAGACTATAATTTATCTAATTCAAACTGAAAAGAGGTAGTATTTTAGGGCAGCACTTACAAATTTCAAGGTGCTTTTTTTAAGGAGGATGCATAGCAACATTATGACAGTAAACACCAAATTAGAATTACATAGTGGTAGTTTAAGAGCCTTTAGGAAATTTTAGTTAGAACCTGTAGAAGATTTGTGACTACATCTTTGATCATACAGCCTTACTCCATCTGTAGGTTTGGACAAATGTGTTTGGATCAGTGTATTTATCTAGAGACATTTGTATTGTTGATACTAAAAACTATTCTAAAACAATATTTTGAAATAATAAATTTCAGTTGTCAGTAGCTCTAGGACATTTGGCATGGAGTGCATTTTTCCTTGTTATGATACTGTACATCGATAGAATATGGGACCAGATTTTCCTTGAAGATACTTAATCTGGCTTTGAGTGGCAAAAAATATTGAGCACATTTTGCCCAGAGTTTTAGGATTATTAAACACTTAGCATCAGTATATGACAATTTTGTCATATCTTTACATAGTTTTTCATACTTTTCTTTGCCTTAAATATCTAATCCTTTCTTTGCTTTCCTTCTTTCTCTATTTCATTGTTGTTGTTGGTATTGAGTTGGATGCAGTCAGTGCTGCAGAATTATAGGGAGATATTAAGGAAGTTTTTGTTCATCTTCCATATTTTAAAATTAAAATTACTTTTTAAGTTAAAATAAAAATTAAAAATTTATATGCAATATCTTTATTAGAAAAATTGCGAAAGGCAAAGTTGACAAATGACAAATCATTGAAATTATAGAATTTCAGAGCTAGCGAGGATATTAGTAGTAATCATGAATCCAGTCTAATCTGTTTGGTAAAAAGGAAGTCAAGCATTCTGTCCATTTGCAGTTTTGGTGCTTAAATTTGGAAAAGTTTTGTACAGGAAGTTTTTTTAAAAATTTTATCAGTTTTATTTAGGTAAAGATTTTCCTTTAAATCCTCCATATTCTAACAGGCATTCAGACTATATAATCACTGCCGATAATGGAAAGAGTGCATTGTATAATTTCTAAGGTGTATATAGCCCTCCAGGAATAATTCTCCCTTTCCTCTCAACTGAAAAGAAAGAGAAATGATTGCCTCAGATTAAGTTTGTCAGCAGTGATCTGTTTGTATAAACTTTTAGTGAACATGTTGAAAATAAATTTCTAATCCCATACCAGTTATAAAATTGTAGCTGTTCAATCATATTTCCTTGGGGAAGGGAAGGGAAGATCCTAAAATCTTGTAAGCAATTTCTCCTACATTATGTTAGAAATCTTTACCAAGCCTGATAGAATTAAAGGATTTTTCATAATTATCATATTTATTTATTTTACTTTAATTGGTGTGTCTTTGGCAAAGTCATTCAGGTAAGAATGCACTGAATTGAGCTGATGGCATCTTTCATTCTTCAGTAGTGAACAACAGCAATTCTAAGGTCATACTGAATGCACATAAACAAGACTGTGACAGATGTTGAATGTGGGTTCCAATTTTTTTCTATTAAAGAAGTTTCGTGGAAGCTACAAGCTTAACTGTTGCTGAGACTTGGTGTCTCAGTATAGAAATACCAAAATCTGTTACTATATTCACAGAAGTTTTGTTACTTTCTCTCCAGATTTTGTTTATCTTATGTTGTTATTAGAAATTTTATTTATCAAGATTGTAGAAAATGAATATATATTATTCCATTTTAAATATTGTAAAGAATCTGTGTCATAGTAATTTATAACTATTGAGAATTTATTTATCATTATATTAGGGAGAAATTCCTGGAATTATTTTAGAATTGAAGAGGTGTCATCTTAGTTGTGTACAGTGGGAAATAAAGAAATTTCTTACCTGTATGATTTTCTTTTGTGGCATGTTGTGGCAATAGATTTCTACTTGCAATCCATTTAGCAGGGTTTAAAAAAAAGTCTTTTTTTTTTTTTTTTTAAAGATTTTATTTATTTATTCGACAGAGATAGAGACAGCCAGTGAGAGAGGGAACACAAGCAGGGGGAGTGGGAGAGGAAGAAGCAGGCTCACAGCAGAAGAGCCTGATGTGGGGCTCGATCCCATAACGCCGGGATCACGCCCTGAGCCGAAGGCAGATGCTTAACCGCTGTGCCACCCAGGCGCCCCTAAAAAAAAGTCTTTTTAAAAAATTCATGTGCTTCTGAAATGTCTCATCTAGAAGTTTTCTATCTCTTGTTTTCTTGCCTCTTCCCATTAAACTAGTTATATCTTTATGTGAAAAATGTACTTGGGGGGGGGCGCCTGGGTGGCACAGCGGTTAAGCGTCTGCCTTCGGCTCAGGGCGTGATCCCGGCGTTATGGGATCGAGCCCCACATCAGGCTCTTCTGCTGTGAGCCTGCTTCTTCCTCTCCCACTCCCCCTGCTTGTGTTCCCTCTCTCAC
Organism: Ailuropoda melanoleuca; assembly: GCF_002007445.2. Classification (NCBI taxonomy): domain Eukaryota; kingdom Metazoa; phylum Chordata; class Mammalia; order Carnivora; family Ursidae; genus Ailuropoda; species Ailuropoda melanoleuca. The sequence continues at coordinate 36,494,797 of NC_048233.1, forward strand.
TGGCAGTCTCTATCTCTGTCAAATTAATAAAATAAAAAATCTTTAAAAAAAAAATGTACTTGGGGTATATGTCTGAGGGCATAGCTACCAAGGCCTGCACTACCCCAATTAAGAGTCAGTATTTCTAGAAATAGGACTTTCTTATATCTTATGATAATATAATATATTAGTATTCTATAAGCCCATCTTCCCTACCTTCAAAGTTTGAAGATGTTTTAAATTAATTGTCCTACAGAAAATTTTAGTTACCTTGGCTTAAGCAAAGGTTTCTTAGGACATGAAAGCATGAACCATACAGGTGAAAATTTATAAATCAGACTTCTATCAGGATTAAAACTTGTGTTCTTCAAAGGCACTTTGAAGAAAATAAAAAGATAAGCCACTGTTTGGGAGAAAATATTTGTTAAACATTAGATAAATTACATTCGGAATATTTAAAATGACAATATTGAAATGCTGGCAGGGATGCAGAGCAACAGGAACTCTGTATGTTGTCAGTGGAAATGCAAGATGCTGTAAGCTGCTTCAGAAAACAGCTTCACAGTTCCTTACCCAGTTAAACATACACTTACATATGGTCCAGCAATCCAAGAGAAATGAAAAAATATTTCTGCATGAAGTTCTGTATGTGAATGTTTATAGCAGCTGTGTTCATAAGTCCCCAAAACTGAAAACAGTCCAAATGTCCCTCAACTGTTGAATGGATAAGCAAATTGTGTTATACCTTACTGTAGCATTAAAAAGAAACAAACCACTAATACATGCATCAACATGGATATTAACCTCAAGCACTTTGCTAAATGAAAGAAACCAGATATGAAACCCTACATACTGGGGCGCCTGGGTGGCTCAGTCTTTAAGCGTCTGCCTTCGGCTCAGGGCGTGATCCCAGCATTCTGGAATTGAGCCTGCTTCTTCCTCTTCCACTCCCCCTGCTTGTGTTCCCTCTCTCTCTGGCTGTCTCTCTCTGTGTCAAATAAATAAATAAAATCTTTAAAAAAAAAAAAAACACTACATATTGTATGATTCCATTTATTTGTCATTTTGAAATAAAGTTATAGAAACAGAAAGTAGAACAGTGTTTGTGGGTAGAACAGGGGTTTAACTGCAGAAAAGCATAAAGAAACTTTTCAGGGTGATGTAAATATTCTTTATCTTCATTGTGGTTGTGGTTTTTTAAAAGATTTCATTTGTCAAAACTCAGAACTAAAAAGCATGAAGTTTACTGTGTTGATTATATTGAGATAAATCTAACCAAAAAAGTAATAATTCTCCTACAGTTTTAAAGAAGGTAGGCAATGTGTCTAAAATCATAATATTGTTAAAAATTTCAAAGGAACAAGTGTCCCTGGCTTATAATATATAAAAACCAGATATAGTCCCTTGAAGTATAAGAGTAAAAAGTGTTGAGTATGTACGTTTAAAAAATGATACATTAATAATTTGGTAACGATATACAAGAGGGTATAGTAGTACATTTTTTTGTATTTTAATACTTTTTGAGGACTGTAATTTTAACTTAAATTTAGGAAGTTGAACTCTTTAGTCTACTCAATTTAAATTTTATAAAGGAAAACAAACCTCTGTCCTATATTTGTAAGATATTAACCATAATGGTTTTTATTCCTTAATATACTCAAGGTGCTTTTGTTTTTATCTTAGATTATCTGCGTCAAAGTTATGGGCTATCTATGGACTTCAATTCGCCAAATGATTATAATAAATTGGTGCTTTCACTGTTATCTGGACTCCCAAATGAAGTGGACTTTGCTATTAATGTATGCACTCTTCTATCAAATGAAAGCAAGCACGTCATGCAACTTGAAAAAGACCCTAAAATCATCACTTTATTACTTGCTAATGCTGGGGTGTTTGATGACAGTAAGTTTTAAGCTGAACCTATTGTATGATCATTCTACTAAGGTGTTAGGAATTTTTTAAAAAGGTTTTTAAGGAGAAAAATACTTTTTATTGGTATAATAGCATTCTTTAGTTGCTTTTATTATATTAAATGTGTTATTTAAGATCATGTTTGGGGTTTTTTTAACCTCAAATATTTGAATAGTAGTGATCTCACTAGAACTTTTGAAATAAAAATCTTGGATTTTTCTTAGAGTAGTGATATGGGTTTCTTGATATTAGAAGATTGTTTGATACAAAATCTTGATAGAAAACACTAGGACCTGGAAGAAATTGTGTTGTTTTTTTTTTTTCCTGGTGTGTCGTTATAATTTTTAATTAGTTTGTCAATGTATTTAAAAATTTGCTGCCTAAATAAAATAAGAGTTATCAAATATTTCATATCCTTTCTATTTATAGGATTTGCTAGTTTTAGATTTTTGTAAGTCAAATTCTTTATTTTCTGTGACATTATCTCATTAAATCTAGGTTACTCTTAAGTCTAAATTGCTTGTTTCTCTAATTGTAGTTGAAAGGGATTTAGAAAATACGTTTTGAAATTTTTTCCTGCTCATGGTTTTTCTTTTTTAAAATATGTTGGCTGAATCTTATTGATATAAAATATCTTCTTGCTAATCAACCCTCCTTCTATTCCAATGCCATTGTAACTTCTTTTTTTCCAGAAGTATATACTATTTAAGGTTAAAGTATGGGGGTAATTCCAAATAGAGTAGGTAGCATGAATCAAAAGGAAGCTCTGGGTGCACATAGTCACCCAGAGGGATTTACTCTATCTCCTGAGGAAAAGATAGAGCAGTTGAAGACCAAACTGCCCATAATGTCTTCTCAACAATTCAGATATATTGGGGGGGGGGGAGAATAAGGTATTGACATATTGAAATTATTTTATCATATAGAAACTATGTGTATAGCACAGTAGAGTTAGTTTGAGAGAGAATTTCTTTAACATTTTATAGATTCAGGGCAATTGTTGTTTTTATCTTTAAATAGCAACATGTTTGCAAATGAGTTCATTTTTCTGCAATTTGATTTGGGTCAAGTAGTATACTCTTCGAACATAATTTTATTTGGGATTGTCTAAGTAGGATTCCTTAGAATTTGACAGGTACTTAGGTTGTATGAAGACAATTTTGAAATGTTTAAACAAAAGTGAAAATTAGTTTCTTACCCTGCCTGAAAGTCTCATTGGTTACATGAGGGAGGAACAAAGTACTTCTCAGTTTGTATTGTAACTTTGGAGATCTACATTTGGTAGATTTCTGTCTCACTTTCATGTTCCGAGGTTCCTGATATTTTGTTTTGATCTTTTAAGGACATCTTTTGGCATTTAATGTAGAATAAAATTAAAAATTTTCAGATTTAGAGACCTTAAAAGTTTTTAGAAAAATTATTCTCAAACCAGAATAATTTAAGTGTTGACCATTTAATCATTGGATAAGGATTGCATATGTGTGTGTATGTGTGTGTGTGCATGTATGTCATATATATATATATATATATATATATACACACACACATATATATATGTATGTAAAAGTTATCTTACCAGTTTTAGTATACTGAGGCATGAAGAATGTCATTCTTTTTATCTTCATGCATTTTTTAGTCACTTTTATTTATCTAAAAGCCTAAATCATTATGCAGTATAGCAATCTAAAACTAATAATCTAGCAGATGGTATTTAGGGAATATATTACTATCAGTCCAACAGTCAGAAGTTTAGAGTTCCAGAGTACATAGGGACTTTATGAAGACCCTGTACTTAAAGTAGTGATTTACATTAGGAAAATAAATCCTTTGACTTTGAGGATTATCAATATATTTGATTTGGTTAGGCTTTTGAGAAGGTTTTTATTTTTTAGGGCATGGAATTTTAATGAGATAAATGTAGATGACACTTCCTTTATAAAGTGTGGGATGTTTATATTTTTTGTGTGTTTGAAGAAGTATAATAAAAATTCTATTTGACAAAATATTTAATTTTTCCATTTTATATTTCCATCCAGTATTCTTTCCCCAGTGAAGTTTTTCTTTATAAGGTTTTTTCAGGACAAACAAAACCTTGTTTCTCTTTAGTGGTATGTGGGCTTCATTTTTCTAATTAAGCTGCTACTTATATGTAAGTGTGATATTTTACGAAATTCTTCTTTAGGTCTCTACAGTTTATTTATTAAAAACTTTCACATCTGTTCTTTTATCATTTCCTCATGACCCTATTATCAATATTAATATCATTGTTAATTTATGTTAAAATTTACTCATCCTTTTTAATTTTTTTCAATGAAAATTCTTGTTCTAATCTAAATACTTCATAAACTTTTACTCAATATTAAGGAAATATTAGGTCTGTACTTAAAGGCATAATAAGATTATAAAGATTCAGTGAATCTCTTTGCAATAGAAAATATATCCATTTGTTATGCTTGTCACAACATATCCATTAAGGATGTGTTTTTGTTTTTTAAAGAATTTTGTTCACAAAACTAGTTTTTCTATTAACAGTTGCCACTACATAGTTTTCTTTCTGTATTCCAAAAGAAGTAGCTTTCATTATAGAATTAATACCATGGTTGATGAAAGCACATCCCTAATTTTTAAAGGCAGATGCTTATTGCATCACAGTTTAAGACATTTGTATCATACTGCTTTACTGTCTTGTCCCATAAACTGACCATATGAGCCAGCAACATAAAGGAGAAAAAAATGATATAACATGTACTTACGCCTTAACCTTTGTTGTAGGGGACTGGGGGGGTAGGGTGTTATTAAGGTTTTAAAGATTAAAAATTTTAAAAATCTGGCAACCTGATAGCAATAGCATTAGTTTGACTTTTTGGTATTTTTCTCCTCTACAAATGAAACCTAATGCAGAGTAACTGTTATAGTACTCTTCATTTCTTTTCTCTATTGTTTGTATAAATACTACAAAAATGAGTTGTATATTTTTAGTTTATAGTAAGACAAGTTTCTTTAAATTCTGTAATTTAATTGTATTTCAAAGGTGATTATCATGACTTTGTATCATTTACTGTGAAATAGTTTTTAGCAAAGAAGATACTTAAATATATTTTTACTATTTTTTCACATATATCTATTAAGCAAGTAAGTGAAAGAATAATTCCTTTTTACTCAATATACTATTTATTCTTTTAGCTTTAGGATCCTTTTCTACTGTATTTGGTGAAGAATGGAAGGAGAAGACTGATAGAGATTTCGTTAAGGTAACTCACATAAAATATTGAACCATTGAATTATGTGTCACCAAGGGCCAAGGATCCATGGTTGCTTATTTTATATGTATACCACTTATACTTTAATCTTTAGTGTAATACATAAAGATTCCTATTTAAAAGTTGTGATTGAGTAAAAAAATAGAATGGCTAATAAATAAAATTCTGTTTTTATTATACATGGATTTCTGAAAATGATAAATCTATAACAAAAGCAATAAATCTGAAAATACCTAGATTCTGAGTAGTATTCTAGCTAATTTCCTTAGGGTTCTTTTTCAGTTCACTTAACCACTCTTTAGTTGTGTCTAATATTTCACTTGACTCATTTGTTAAATGTATTAAAATGTGTATTTTAATTTCTAGAACTTCTTTTTGTATTTTTTCAAATCGCCCTTTTGATCTTTTGTACTTTAAAATTCAGATAATATATATTTAAAATATACTTTATTAATATTCAAATTATGTATACATTAAATATATAAATATATATAAATATATAAAATATAAGTCAAAAATTATGTGTACAAAAACACACACACCTGACAATTCTGATATGTAAGCCTCTTGCAGTTCTAATTCTAGTCACTCTAACTCATGGTGGATTATTCCTTTGTGTTTTACAACGTTGGTTTATAAATTTTGGCAGACTTTTCTGTGGGATTTTTTTATAGATTTGATGGAGAATTCATTTCTTCACGTCCTGTTGGCATTTGCTAGTCACCTGAAAAGAAATACTGGTCAAAATGACTTTATATTAATTTTGTTATTGGAGATTTTCTGATGATTCTGGTAACAAAACCAAACTCATGGGGGCTGTGGAGTAGGCTAGTGGCGAAATATTTAGGAGATTGTTTTTAACGCAAGTAGAGAAAATCAGCTCCTTTTGCTCTCTTTGAGAGTATTAGACCTTCCAGTTTGTCACCATGATACAGAGTTGCATATTACTTCCCCACTTCACAAATTTACCCAAAGTCCTATATTCTATCCTCACCCCACCCATTAAAAGCTAAGCCTCATGGTTGTAGTTAGGCAGATAATTTCCTTAACTGCAGAAAAGTGGTGATTAAAGTGTAAGATGTACAAATTGTGTATTTACTTATGCAATCACAATGGGGAGTGGGGGTTGTCAGTATAATTACTAATCACTTGAAATCTCGAAGATATGAATATATTGAAGATGATTAGATGATCATGTCTCTTGCACGTTTTCATGAATTTCTGCTCTTTATATTTCTTTTTATATGCTATATTCTTTGCATTTAATTTATTGTACTTTTTATAATCTCTTGGGCTGGTGCTTAGATCATTGATTTTTGTTTTTGTTTTTTCTAATACATACATTTAAAGCCATAAAATTCTTTCAAGCCATATTTAACTTTATTCTCCCAATTCTGATATTTCATGTTTTCATTATAACTCAGAGTATCTTATAATTTCCATTATGTCATCCTCTTGATACATGGATTATTTTGAAGGGAAGTTTTTTTGTTTTCTTTTTTTAAGTTTTTTAAAATTTCCAGTTAGTTAACATATACAGTGCAATGTTAGTTTCAGGTATACAGTGTAGTGATTCAAGACTTCCATACAACAACCTTTGCTAATGACAACAAGTGTGCTCCTTAATCCCCATCACCTTTTTCGCCCATATCCCCACCCACCTTCCCTCTGATAACCATCTGTTTGTTCCCTGTAGTTAAGAGTATTTCTTGGTTTGCCTCTCTCTTTCTTTTTTTCCCCTTTGCTTGTTTGTTTTGCTTCTTAAATTCACATATGAGTGAAATAGTACAGTATTCATCTGTCCCTTACTTACTTCACTAAGCATTATACTCTCTAGTTCTATCCATGTTGTTGCACACAGCAAGATTTCTTTCATTTGTTGGCTGAGTAATATTCCTTTGAATGTATATAGTCTACGTATTTAGAGATATAGACATATATATAGATACAGAAGGATATATACGCTACACTTCTTTATCCATTCATCAGTTGATAGACACTTGGGCTGTTTCCATAATTTGGCTCTTGTAGATAATGCTGCTACAAATAAATATCGGAGTGCATGTATTTCTTCGAATGAGTATTTTTGTATTCCTTGGTAAGTACCTAGTAGATGCAATTCCTGGATCCTAGGGTAGTTCTATTTTTAGCGTTTTGAGGAACCTCCATACTGTTTTCCAGAGTGGCTGCACCAGTTTGAATACCTACCAACAGTGCAAGAGGGTTCCCCTTTTTCCACATCCTCAACAACACCTGTTGTTTCTTGTGTTGTTGATTTTAGCCATTCAGAAAGGTGTGAGGTGACATCTCATTGTAGTTTTGATTTGCATTTCCCTGATGATCACTAATGTTGAGCATCTTTTCATGTGTCTGTTGGCCATCTGTATGTCTTCTTTGGAAAAAGTCTATTCATGTCTTCTGCCCATTTTTTAATTGGATTATTTGCTTTTGTGTGTTGAGTTTTATAAATTTTATATATTTTGGATACGAACCCTTTATCAGATATGTCATTTGCAAATATCTTCTCTTGAAGGGAAGTTTCTTAATATCCAAAAAACATACAGTTTTTCCATTTTTTTTTTTTTCTTTAAGAAACAAGACAAAAAATCATAGGGGAAGAGAGGAAAAAATAAAACAAGATGAAACCAGAGAGGGAAATAAACCATAAGAGACTCTTAATCTTAGGAACAAACTGAGGGTTGCTGGAAGAGGGGGAATGGGGTGGCTGGGTGATGGCCATTGGGGAGGGCATGTGTTGGGGTAAGCACTGGGTGTTGTGTAAGACTGATGAATCCCAGACCTGTACCCTTGAAACAAACCATACATTATATATGTTACTTAAAAACAACAACAACAACAACAATAGGGGAAAAATCTAACTTAATTTCATTATGCAGAAACAAATATACTCTGTATAATCTTAAACTTCTGAAATATTTTCACTTTCATTTATTTCAGAGCCTAGCACTGATGATATATTATAAACACTATTTGTATTTGAAGATGATATATATTTTGAAGTTGTTGGGTATAAATTTCTATGTATAGCAGGCCAACATGGTTAATCATGATATTTGTATTTACATATCAGTACTGGCTGTTTTTTCCATTCTTCATTTATGGAAAGAGGCATGTTAAGAACACCCAGTAATATTAGGGATGTGACTTTCCTTATAGTTCTATAATACTGTGTTTTTGTATTTCAAGATTGATATATAGTGCACATTACAGATGTTATATCTTTCTGGTCAGTTGAACATATAAAAGTATCCTTTTTACCATTAAGTCTACTGGTTTGTTTTTTTAACTTATAGTGATATAACATCATCTTCCATTTGTTTGTGGTTTATATGGCTCATATTTTTGCATTGAATCTTTCTTACTTATCCTTGCATTTTAGATTTTTTTTGTGCTTTTTTTAAAATAACATATACTTGGACTTTTTCTTTACAGTGTGAAAAATTATTTTTAAATTAGTACATTTATTCAATTTACATTAAATGTAATTTTGATGTAATTGTGTTTGAATTGGTTTCTATATGTCCTACGTATTTGGTGTTTTGCTGTTTTTTGTTTTTTTTTTTTAAGATTTTATTTATTTAGTTGACAGAGATAGAGACAGCCAGCGAGAGAGGGAACACACGCAGGGGGAGTGGGAGAGGAAGAAGCAGGCTCATAGCGGAGGAGCCTGATGTGGGGCTCAATCCCATAACGCCAGGATCATGCCCTGAGCCGAAGGCAGAGGCTTCACCGCTGTGCCACCCAGGCACCCCTGGTTTTGTTTTTTTTTTCCCTTCCTCCTTTCTTACCTTTTTTTAAAAACTGATTTAACCAAGTATTATTTATTATCCAGCATTCTGCCTACTATTAGTTGGTATTTAAACACTTTTTCTGTTCTCTTAGTGATTACACTAGAGATTGTAATTTTAATTTTTACTAATTTAGTAAATTAGTACTTTTACCACTTTTTAGATAATGCAGGGACACTAGAACAACTCTCATCTCTATTTACTCACTTTTGATTTATATATACTGCTCTCATAATTCATTACTTTGCTCTTTTTCAGACTTCTTAAAATAGAATCTTAGATCATTGGTTTTAAACTTCTCTTCTTGTTTAATGTCATTATATAAAGCAATAAATTCTTTTCTATAAACTGCTTGAGTTGTATCCCACAAATTTTCTTTTTTTTTTTTTTTTAAGATTTTATTTATTTATTTGATAGAGATAGAGACAGCCAGCGAGAGAGGGAACACAAGCAGGGGGAGTGGGAGAGGAAGAAGCAGGCTCATAGCGAAGAGCCTGATGTGGGGCTCGATCCCATAACGCCGGGATCACGCCCTGAGCCGAAGGCAGATGCTTAACCGCTGTGCCACCCAGGCGCCCCTCCCACAAATTTTCTTATGTTGAGTTTTCATTATCATTTAGTTCAAAGTATTTTCTCATGTATCTTGTGATTTCTTCTTTGACTTATGGCTTATATAGAAGTATGCTGCTTAATTTCTGGGGGTTTTTTTGAAGTAGCTTTTAGTATTAATAGTATTAGTATTATTGTTACAATTATTATTACTCATTTTAATCACGTTCATTGTTGTCAGAGAACATAAGTCTATATAAGTTCTTTTATTTAGTTAGTTTTTATTTATTTTTTGAGAGAGAGCATGTACATGAGTGGGGGGCGGGCAGGGGAGGGACAGAGAGAGAGAGAATTTTAACCAGGCTCCATGCCTACTGCAGAGCCCGACGTGTGCCTCAATCTCACGACCTTGGAATCATGACCTGAGCCAAAATCAAGAGTTGGATGCTTAACCGCCTGAACCACCCAGGCACCCCTATATAAGGTCTTTTAAACTTATCAAGACTTGTTTTAGCATATGGTCTTAGTGAATGTTTCATACACAGTTGAAAACAATGTATGCTTCATTTTGGGGTGCAGTGTCTATTAATAACAAATCAAGGTATTTGACAGTGTTCAAGATTTTCATATCATTATGCTTTTCTATATAATTATTCTATGATTTCCTGAGAGATGAGTTTTGAAATCATCAACAGTATTAATGTTTATATCTCCTTTTAGTTGTCAATTTTTGCTTTGTGTATTTTGAACTTCTGGTATTAGTTGCATATACATTTAGGATTACTACATTTTCTTGATAGCTTTTATTTATTATTATAAAATATTCCTCTGACCTCTGGTAATATCCCATCTCCTGAAGCCTCTTCACCAGTGTAATTTATCTACAGCAGCTTTCTTTTTTTTTTTTTTTAAGATTTTATTTATTTATTTGACAGAGAGAGACAGCCAGTGAGAGAAGGAACCCAAGCAGGGGGAGTGGGAGAGTAAGAAGCAGGCTCCCAGCGGAGCAGGGAGCCTGATGTGGGGCTCGATCCCAGGATCCTAGGATCATGCCCTGAGCTGAAGGCAGACGCTTAACGACTGAGCCACCCAGGCGCCCCCACAGCAGCTTTCTTATAATTACTGTTTTCATGAAATATCTTTTTCTATCCTTTTGCTTTTCATCTGTGGTGTTTTTTTTTTTTTTTAAGATTTATTCATTTGAGAGACAGAGAGAGAGAGAATGAGCAGGAGGGACAGAGGGAGAGAGAATCCCAAGCAGACTCCACGCTGAGCATGCAGCCTGACACAGGGCTCAATCTCACGACCCTGAGATCACGACCTAAGCTGAAACCAAAAATCAGACACCAAACCAACTGCACCACCCAGGCATCCCTTTTCATCTGTGGTGTTACCTAGTTTCTTAAAGATAGCTTATACTTGGATCTTGCTTCCCCCTTTCAATCTGCTTTTTGTGCAATTTCTTCCTTTTCATCAATGTATTCAGACCATTTATACTTTATGAAATTATTGATGTGGTTGAATTTTGGTTCTTAGCTTTTATCTTCCTGAAAATTTCATTTTGCCTTTATGTTTGAAAGGTATTTTTGCTGCATATAAAATTGTGTTTTTAGGGTATTATCTGAGCAGTTTTAAGGTAATGTTTCATTGCTATCTGATTTGCATTGTTACTGACAAGAAGTCAGTTTTAATCTAATTGTCTTGTGTGTGATGTGTTTTCTCTGACTGCTTTTAAGGTGTTCTCTTAATCATTGATTTTTATTTTGGTTAGGATGTGCTTTGTTAAGGTTTTCTTTGCTTTTCTTGCTTGGGATTTATTTAGCTCTTTTGTTTGGTATTTTGCATGAAATTTGGAAAGTTTTGGCAATTATTTTTTTAAATTCTTTTCTTTCCTATTTTTCTGAGACCATGTTTATACAAATGTTAGACCATATACTGTCTCACAGACTACAGATTGCTTTTAGACCTTTTCTTTATTCTTGTGTACTTCATGGATAGTTTCCATTGTCATGTCTTCATTTTCTCTTATCCTGTTAAGCCCATCTAGTCATACTTTTTTATTTCAGATACTGTTTTCAGCCCTAGAAATTCTATTTGATTCTCTTTTACAGCATCCCATTTTTCTTCTAATTATGTTCATACTTTCCTTTAAATCTTTGCCCATATTTAATAAAAAATAAAAATTTTATTCAAAAATGTTTTAAAATCTTTGCTAATTCCATTATCTTTTTTACTTCTGGTTCTGTTTTTGTTGAAACTATTTTTGTCTTAGTTATGGGTCATGTTTCCTACTTTTCTTTGTACATGCAGTAATTTCTTATTAGAGATGAATATTGAGAATGTTACATTATGAGTGTTTGGATTTTGGTGACTTTCAAGAATGTAGGACTTTGTTCTGGCATGCTTTTAATTGACATATGGATTGTGACATATTGATCCTTTAGAATGTTGTTTTAAAGCTATGTTGTGATTGAGATGGATTAGCCTTTACTCTAGCACCAGTTTATCCCTACTCTTAAGATATGGCTTTGTTTGTATTTCTACTGAATCACGGGGTATTTAATGAGTTTTCTCTATTTTGTGAATTGTTCAGTTATAGCTCTTCCTTAGTTGTTTTCTCTGTTTTTTTGCTTGGTGTTTTGGAGTTCAGCCATGAATATGCATAGTTTAGTACTCAGCAATCAGCTCAAGGCATTCCTGTGCAGATTCATTGAGTTCTTTCTCTTCATTGCTGCTCTTTCTTGCGATTTACTCTCAAATTCTACTTCTATTGGCCTTGCAGAACACTGATCAGTTTCCTCAGCTTAGAAATCACTACGATCTCTTGGATTTATTGTCCCTGTGCTATAGTCTACAGTGTCCTATAAAACTATGGGGCAGTGATTGGACTCGCTTCCTTTGTTTTCCATATTTCAGTGATTACAGTTTTGTATTGCTATGTTGTCCAGTCTCTGAAAACAGTTTTATACATATTGTTTTTATGATAGGAAGATGACTACCCAAGTACTAGTTATTTCATTATGGCCTGAGCAAAAGTTTTTTCTAGGCGTTTTTTTCTTAGATTTTAATTTTATGCATATTTTTACCTCATAAGACATTTTTTTAAGTATTTTATTCATTCATTATTTATTTTGATTTAAACCACATCTCTCTCTTCATGTGTTTTTGTTTAGTGCTGGTTTGTAGATAATGAGTTTTCTTAGTTTTCATTTGCCAGTTTTCATTGCCATTCAGTGAAGGGCAGTTTCACTGTTTAAAGATTTTAGTTCAGCAGATATTTTCTTCCATCACTTAGAAAATGTCCCATTGTCTTCTGGCTTCCATTATTTTATTTTATTTTTTTATGAAGTCTGCTGTCAATTTAGTTTATTGTCTTTTTAAAATTGTCTGGGTTTTTTTTTTTTTTCTGTCTTTGCATTTAAGTTGGGGTTCTTTTCGTCTTTGCTTTTCAGGAATTTTATTCTTTTATATTGATGTTCCTACACATCTTTATTTATCTTTCTTCATTGTTTGGAATGCTTCTTAAATCTGTAGGTTAACGTCTTTGAATTGTTTTAGAAAAATTCTTTGCCCTGTCTCTTCAAATACTGTTTCTGCCCATTCTCTCTCTTCTTTCTCAGGAACTCCAATTATTCTTATGTTAGTACCTTTCACTGTATGTTCTGTGTCTTGTATTTTTTTTTCCCATCCTTTTGTCTCTTTATGCTTCCAAACTGTATTTTCTTCTGTAGTTTCAGTTCACTAATTCTTTCTTGAGTTGTATAGAATCAGTCATTAAATTGAGTTTTCTTTTCAGTTCTAGAATTTCTATTTCATTTTTGCAGTTTTCATATATTTGCCAAATTTTTCAATCTCTTATTTCTTTGAATTTATTATCCATGATCATCTAAAATTCTGTCTCTGATATTTTTGTTATTTGAATTTCCTATGGCCCTTTTTGAACATCGCTTTTTTTTTCTTTATATGCCTAGTTCTTGTTTATTGTTACCAAACGTTCTTTTTCATGAGTTTTTTAAGCAGTTGATCCTTTTGCTGTTGGACCTTTTCTCAGACTAGTGGCTTTAAATGTAGAAGAATCTTAATTCCAAAAAATAAAATACAGTGATTTTGAAATCTCCACACCAAAATGTTTAGAAATAAAAAGTGAACTAACAGTCCATGTGTTTCTTTGTTAGTACAAAAGTAACAAGATAATACAATTACATGTCATAGACAAGTTGAAGTTATAGTTCATTTTGTATAGTTATATAGTATAAAGTCACTTGATTCTTAGCCTGATAAAGAACATTGACTATGGATTTTGACTCATCGCTTCTCACATTTGAATCAAAAACAGTTTGTAGATATGGAATACTGGAAAGCAAGTTAAATATCTGGGTTAAAAACTTGGGAACACAACTTCACTCCTTACTATTTGATTTTATTCTAGATGTAGATTTACTCAGTACCTAGCCAGCAATGTCTCAGGCATATCTGTAAACAGGAATACTGTGATTGTGTGCTGTTTAATGACAGGTTTAATGATTATCATAATTTTCAAATACTAATGAGTATAAACACTATTTCCAGATATTTTCCATAGCTGTGAAATGATCAGAAAATATCTGTAATTCATATTGGTGACATTGTCACAGGTACTGCTAATATTACTGTGATTTTTTGTCTAACATTCAGAATTGAAGAAATTGCTAAGGAAATACTAAATTTTAGTTAGAGGTTAATGAACACAAAGATATCACCTTTTCCCTTCATTTAATTTCACAAGTGCCCTTATTTCTTTCACAGACCATTTAGGAGTCTGTGGATCCCAGGTTAAGAATCCCTAGTCTGAAATGATACCTTTTTATATAAGTACCTTAAACTTACAGAAAGTTAAGTATTTATGTCAAATAATTAAATACATAGCACATAATGATGTCTACATGGATTTTTAAAAGTACAACTTTTAGGGGCACCTGGGTGGCTCTGTTGGTTAAGCATCTGACCCTTGATTTCTGCTGAGGTGATGATTTTAAGGTTGTGTAAACAAGCCCTGTGTCAGGCTCCGTGCTGGGCATGGAGCCTGCTTAAGATTCTTTCCCTCTCCCTCTCCCTCTCTGTCTGTCCCTCCGCCTTCCATTCTCCAGCTGTCTTTAAAAAAAAAAAAGATTCTCTCTCCCCCTCTCTCCCTCCCCCTCTTTACTCTCTCTCTCCCCCCACTTTCTAAATAAATAAATAAATAGTAGAAATGTTATAGTTTTACAGTCTGTGTGACTGTTTTTAAAGTAATAGAATAGTTCTTTCAAATGTCAGAATTAAGTATAATAATTTCTTAATTACAGTTTTGGAAAGACATTGTTGATGATAATGAAGTACGTGACCTCATTTCTGACAGAAACAAGTCTCATGGTAAGGCAATAAGAAAAAATTTTTAACAAACTTTGAAATATCAATAATAATAAAAGAAATATCAATTTAAGTGAAATGTATATTTTCTATTATAGAAGGTACATCAGGAGAATGGATTTGGGAATCTTTATTTCATCCACCTCGAAAGCTGGGCATTAATGATATTGAAGGACAACGGGTACTTCAGATTGCAGTGATCTTGCGAAATCTTTCCTTTGAAGAGGGCAATGTTAAGCTCTTGGCAGCTAATCGTACCTGTCTTCGTTTCCTATTACTTTCTGCACATAGTCATTTTATTTCTCTAAGGCAATTAGGCCTTGACACATTAGGAAATATTGCAGCTGAGGTAAGCATGTGATAGTAACTTAAAATAGTTTTGATAGTTAGCAATGATATTTACTTTAAATTTTTAGTGTGTAGCATTATTGTATTTGCTGTACTTACAGAATATGGAAGGCTTATATGTAGTTTGCCTAACGTGGTATGGTATCACACATTTTTTGGAAAAAGTACTTGAAATGATGCTCCAGATTTAGTGATGGCTATTCCCAAAGTAATTGCATTTTTTTAAAACTTGGGCAACACTGTTCTATTAATTTTTATTAAATTTGAAGTATACAACACTGAAGAGGGCTACCTCAACAATAGTGTCCTTTCTTTTTTCCAGCTTCTATTGGACCCTGTTGATTTCAAAACTACTCATCTGATGTTTCATACTGTTACAAAATGCCTAATGTCAAGGGATAGATTTTTAAAGATGAGGGGTAAGTGCTTGCTTAATTTTCTCATTGTATACCATGCACAGGCTTTTTATCATCTATTAAAAAATAAATACATGTTTGTATGTGTATGCTTTTCAGGCATGGAAATTTTGGGAAATCTTTGCAAAGCAGAAGATAATGGTGTTTTGATTTGTGAATATGTCGATCAGGACTCATACAGAGAGATCATTTGTCATCTCACTTTACCTGATGTGCTGCTTGTGATCTCAACACTCGAGGTGCTATATATGCTCACAGAAATGGGAGATGTTGCTTGCACAAAAATTGCAAAAGTAGAAAAGAGCATAGGTAAGCCTAAACCAAAGAAACATTTATTTTCCTTATTGAGGAAAAAATATTTAATGGGGTGTTATATACTAAATCACAATTGCTATTTGGGGTTTACTATTTATTTTGAGGAGTCATTACCCTTTCAGACAGGCTTGTTTGTGTTATTCTTTCTGCCTGTTTTAGGTTAGCAAGAAACTTCTGTCATATAGAGACCAGGGTGTATGTGGCTATCAGTAGCGCCTATCCCTTCCTTTATTTCTGTTACTACTTACCAAATCCAACCAAACAACCAACAAAATTTCTGTAAGTCTGAGGAGCAGGTCTTTCTGTTTCAAATGGTCAGCTGCTACTATTAAGCCACTGAAGCTGAGTGGAAAAAGTTTCCTTGTTTTCCTAGAAGTTGTTGATAATGGTATTATTCTTAAAATTAATGAATTTACCACCTCATTAGTGGGTTGTCAGTTTTAAACACAGTACAAATGTATGTCATGTTAACATTTAGTCATTAATTAGAATGATTTCGGTGTTTGGTGTAAATACTAAAACCAGAGGTATAGAGATTTGGCTTGAAATTATTATTGAGAAACTAAGATGTCACTTTCCATATCAGTGGTTCCTAAATCTGGCTACCCATCAGAATCAGTTGGGAAACTTTTCAAAAATAAAGGTACCTAATCCCCATCCCAGAGCTACTAAACTCAGTCTTCAGAGATTGAGCCTGAAAATCTTCTTTAAAGATCCACAGATGATTCTGATGTACAATAATTCATGGACTGCCATTTGAGAAGTCGTTATTCTGTATAGCATGTGTTTTTCAGCAATGTCATTGTTTGATAATATTACTAATAACTATTGGTTTTTAATTTATTTTAGACATGTTAGTGTGTCTGGTCTCTATGGATATTCAGATGTTTGGGCCTGATGCACTAGCTGCAGTAAAACTCGTCGAACATCCAAGTTCCAGTCATCAAGTTTTATCTGAAATTAGGCCACAAGCTGTAGAACAAGTCCAAACCCAGACCCATGTAGCATCTGCCCCAGGTTAGTGTTTTTACATGTTTTTCAGTATGGTTACTGGTGTGTAAGATTTAATACTAAAGATAAATATAAATGTGCAGTACAGGGAACTGATACTGTATAGGGGAATAGGCTAAAGCAGAACTTGAGTATGAGCTTTAATCTCTTAGGTATTATACATTCCAGGAGCAGTAGGATCGAAGTGAGCACAGAGGGAGAATAGTGTAACAGACTTTTTAAAAAAACATTTAGAGGAGTGTGAGGGATTAGATACTTACAATCATGAAAGCAATATGAAATGCCCCAATGAACTTCTTATTTGCGATTTTGGTCATTGGAAATTGATATGCCAAGAATAAGTTAATCATATATGACCTTATAATTCTCCCAGCTGGTCATCCAAGTATATAAGTATAATGCCTCCTAATACTTCAACCAAAAAACCATAGAATCAGAGCCTTGGATCAGACACACATGCATACGTACACACATGACACACATACAGGCATGTGTACCTGCACTTGTGCACTCTTCTTAGGGTCCCTTGGGTCAGTTCTGTTTAATTCAAATGTCTTTAATTAGAATTCATAGCTGTCTAATAATGAACATTCTCTTCAGTCCTTGGACTTGTTTCTCCTGGCTTGTTATGAGTTGTCGTCTTTATATTTTAGCACTCTCAGCCTTTTTGAGAGTGCTTTCTCTACCTTCATTTGTCTTAACAAAACAATCCATCTTTCACCCCACCTGCTCTTTTCACTTCCCACCATTCCCAAGACATTTCTCTTTCCTTGTATTTTTTAATAGAGGATATTCTTTTTCTCGGTTGATCTTATTACCTCTCCCTTGGAATTAATATGGAAGCCATGTGGCATGATTTTCTTCAACTTCTTACCCCTTCACTTACAAACTTATTAGCATCTGAACTCATTTTCCTTCAACTTCCCCTTGTCTTCAGAGATGTCAGCTTCTGAACCTGTGCTCTGAGTATCAGTCTCCTCGTTCCTATATCTTAAACCTCTTTTTCTTTACCTGCTTCTTCCTTTCAGCCTAGAAATACATTTAGATCATCAACCTTCCTCACTACCCTTAATTCAAAAATCCCATAATTTTTTGTCTTTAACTACTGCATCCATTTAATCACCAAATCGTGTTGAGTCTTCGTAAATACTCTGTCTTCTTCAGTTGCAAGTGCAATGCCTCAGTTCAGACTTCGTCACATCTCTCAGCTACTTGTTCTCCTCTCATTTGATCATGGTCCCAGTCTCTCCTCTACTCTAACTCATAGGATCACAATTATATACTCTATTCACATGAAAAATATGTAATATGTATCACATATTAATTTCCACTATGTCCTTCTGAAGTATATGGTAGAGTTGTATCATATGTGTGTTTAACTTACTTGGTGTCAACTAACAGAATTGGACAAACAATAAAGCATGAAAAAAAATAGGTAATTTTGACTACTAACCTACTCAGTAGCTTTCACCCACAGGCAATAGATATTAAATAGCCAATGCAGATTCAGGAGTCAATGGTCAAATAGTAATGTTTTCTCAACCTTGACAAAGAAGTGAAACAGTTCTTTTTGCCAGTTAAGTGGATGGTAGGGGTATATTCCTCTGATGAACAAAGAGATGAATTAATAAACTGTCAGTGATACACTGAAATAAAATGAGCCATTTGAAGAATATTTAGGAATAATTTTGATGAAAGCTACTGATTTTTACCTCCTCACTGACCAGTGACCTTAACAAATGAACCCATCCCCTCACCCAAGATTTGGCCCTCATTTGACAAAATTAAATGTTTAGAGTTTGCGACTTGTTCGTATATATAGTAATTCATTGATAGAGGTGGGAATAAGCTTCTAAGGACCTAAAAATTCACTTTTGAACTGGTGAGCATTTTATTACTTGCTCATCATGAAGACAACTTGTAATTGTTCGGTTAGTTATCATTTATAGTTTGTCCCCCCACCCCGATCATTTGTTTCATACTGTTCTCATACAGAATGGTCCTCTTCAAACGTTTTGCTCACTTCTCATCACGATGAAAACTTATGTAACCTTTCACCCTCTTTTAGTTTGAGATCAAATTTCTTCATTATAATTTAAATAGTTGTAAATAAAATTTTTTGTGTATATTAAATTGACGTTTTAAAATAAAAGATAGTTTTTGTACCCAGCGGAATCTTGATATTTGCCATCATCCATTTTTAAAAAATACACAAACTCTTAATATCAGAAACTTTATGGTACCCTCTTTCTCCTTGAACTCATATCCACCACCCTATCAGTACTTCTCAGCTATAAATATAGACATTTAATTTAACTTTTTTTATATATAATTTTTTTTAAGATTTTATTTATTTATTTGACAGAGAGAGAGAGAGACAGCAAGAGGGAACACAAGCAGAGGGAGTGGGAGAGGGAGAAGCAGGCTTCCTGATGAGCAGGGACCCTGGGATCATGACCTGAGCCAAAAGCAGATGGTTAACAACTGAGCCACTCAGGCACCCCTAATTTAACTTTTTCAATTTCTTGTTCCTCTGTAAAGTTTTAAGTGTTTAAAAATTTATCATTTTAAGTTTTAGAAATAAACAGTACATGAAGCAACAGTACATGACAAAGTAGCTATTGGAAGTTCATCTCTTAGTGAGGTGGTTCTCTGGAAAGTGTTATTCCAGTGTCCCAGAATGAATATTTTTTTATTGCTAGAGTGAAACTGGGTTCAACATCAATTCTGTCTCCATTTTTCCTTTTTATAGATTTAATTTGAAAATCTAGTTCACAAGTAGCTAAGGATTGAACTTACAATACTTTGAGCTTCAGAATTATCCAAAATTATTAAAATTATATTTAATGATCTTCTGACAACTTGAGTTCTTTGATTTTGTTGAAATCGAAGAATTAACATGTGACTCATAAAAGAATTTGTTGCCCAGTCATTACATTTACTCTTAAGTTTTATTGGAAATATGTCAAAAAGATAGTAACAAGATATGACTGTAAAATATACTTGCTGACTCTTGCTTAGCTGCACCTTGTTTATATAACCTGATATAGTCAAGGAATATTAGCACAGCGGTTCTCAAACTTCAGGGTGCATCAGAATTGGCTGGTGGGCTTACACACTGATTTCTAGGCTCTATACCCTGAATTTCTGATTCAGGTGGACCAGAGAATTTTAATTTCTAAACAAGTTCCCATGAGATGCTGATGCTGCAGGTCAGGGGACTATACGTTGAGGATCACCAGGTTAGCAAAATTAAAATATTGCTCAAGCCCAGTACAGTTTTTTGATAACGTGCTTTTATCATGTGCTTTGAGGACTTTTTTGTCAAAACCTTAGAACTGCAGATTTCTCCCATTCAGCTATAGAAAATGTCTCCCACATAACCTAACTGATAAAGTTAGTCTTTATTATCAAAAGTATCTTGCTTAATCAACCTCACTTTCCATTACTTAGAAAAAGTCCAACGTTATTTTTCATTCCAACAAAGTATAGTTAATAGGTATTCCCATGACACCTTCCTTACTTCAGAATTCTAAGATAGTTAAACTAGCCATGAATTTGTCATCTGAATGAAATAAGATGCCACCACCTTCAGTATTTCTTTAAAAAATTCTCTGTACTTTACTTATATAAGATTCTGCCTCAAAAGTAATGCCCTTTTTTGACAGTAGTTAAAAGATAGAGGAGGGAAGGACATTAAGCAAAAATTGTCATCACTCTGTATCTGAAATCAGAAAACACCAAAGGGCCAGAACACTCAATATCTCATGCCCAACATTGCCCTTAACTATAATATATAAAACATCATAAAATATATACAGGAAGCCCTACCATAATACCTTGGTTAAAAAGAAGCTTTGTGGATTCTAATGATTCTAATTCTCCCCTTGGTGTCCTAGAGGTTTTTACATCCTTCATTGTCGCCGCCGTCATCATCATCATCATCATAGCTGACAGTTATATAGTGCTAACGATGTGCCAGGCATTGTTTTAAGTAGCTTATATATAAACTCTAATCCTCATAACGACCTACGAGGTCAGTGTACTGTTACTTTTCCCCATTTTCTAGACAGAGAGGTTAATTAACTTGCCCGTGGTTACACAGCTAGTAAGTGCTGGAACTCTAGAGCCACCCACTCTGGCTTGAGAGTCATGCATTTAACCATAACCTGCATTGCTATAAAGGATGGATGAGAGTTAAGACTTTCTGTTCCAAAATAGGAGAAGAGCAGTTTTAGGGGAATATATACAAAAGTTGAACATCTGGGAAATGATTCCTTTTAAAGATTTATATTTATTTTGAGGGAGAGAGAGTGAGGGAGGGATAGAGGCAGAGGGAGAGAGAATCTCAAGCTGAGTGCTGAGCCATCTCAGGGCTCAATCCCACGATTCCACGACCCTGAGATCATGACCTGATCCAAAATCAAGAGTCAGATGCTCAGCCAACTGAGCCACTTAGGTGCCCCTGGAAATTGATTCCTTTTAAAGTATAAGTACCTTTGAATCATTTGGAATGCATCTTTAGGTATCTTTCGTGAGGACAGTGCTTCTCAATTTGTACCCACTTTTATGGTAATTCTATGTTTCCAGTGTATATTCTTAATTTAATTGTGGCTGCTTTATTCTTCTTTATGTATTATTTGTAAAATTTTTATAATTTCAACATAATTTCTAATATTTCACTCAACTAGTCATTAATTGATTCAGGTGATTTCAGTCTGAATAGGGTATATTCTCTCGTAGTACAACCGATGAAGAAAAAGGAGGAAGATTTCCAAGTAGGTTCAGGCTCTGCTCGGATATTTTCTGTAACAGTGTCATCGAGTTAGGAGAAGAAAAGATAATCTGGGGTTGCACCAGGAAAATAGTTTTGGTTGTAATTATTTTGTTCTGTTAAGAAATAGCATGTCATAGTATGGTATCTGTAACATGACAGACCTGGATTCAAATCCAACACCCTAAAAGAAGGGTTTCCAGCTATACGCAGCTCTGCCACTTCCATCATGTGTTCCTTTATAAACTTAATCTATGCACTTTATTTTTTTCATTAGCAAAATAGGGATAATTAAATTTAGGTCTATAAATAAGATTAAAACAAACAATGTTTTTGTAAATGTAAATGGCTTAATACAGAGTAAATGTTCAGTAAGTGGCTGCTATTAGCTCTTATCCCAATGAAAGCTTGGGGGCTGCATCAAACATAAGTCAGGATTGCTTTCGATCATTCACAGATTTGACTATGCTGTGGAGCTCCTTTGGTTCTAATAATTTAGAAATATATTTGTTCTGTTTGAGAATTCTAAGTTTCGCTAAAACATTATTTGAAAAATACTGGGTACATTTCATAAGTTTAAAAACTATAAAATAATGCTGATGAAGCAGTATAATTTTTAATTTTGTAAATATGTAAGAATCATATTTGAATTATAATATGACTAAGTTTATATTTTTTTCATGTTTTCATTAGTTCCTTTATATACAGCAGAAAACATTTTTCTACAGATCTTTTCAACTTGTTAGAAAATAATAAATGATTTAACTTATTCATTGAACTTGAATTGTTTTAAAATGTCATAAGTAAAATCTCAGAAATTGGTATGTGTTTTAAGATTAATAGCTAGTGCATTTTTCCCCAACAACCATCTTGCCTCTCTTAGGACAAAAGTATACTTGAAAACTATTATTACAACAGATTTTTTTTTTCCCCAGAAGAATAATCTTATGAAAATCCTTTCTTGAATGTAGGACTTTAAAGTAATTCAGACTTTTTGTTCACCTTTTCCCAGAAGGGTTATATATATGCCACTTGCAAAGTTAATATTAATCTTTTAAAGTTAGAAGTGAAGTGATTATTTCTGATACTCTCTGCTTCTATAACTAAACTGATTCTTATTTACTGATGTGTTGAGCTGTGTGACCTTGGGCTAGTTATTTTAATCACTCTGAGTCTCAGTTTCCTTTCACAGAAGAATTAATATATATAAAGTATTTAACTCAGTGTCTGACCCATGGGAAAAAGAGTTTATATTAGCTTTATAATCCATATTATTGTTATTATTTGAACGATTGTAAAGAGTTTATATAAAGCATCAAAGACAGTGCCTGGTATAAGATGTGCTCCATTATAAGTTTCTTTCTCAAATTTGTATATTTTCACTATGTTTATACCCTTTTTAAAAGATACTCATTGTGAATATTAATTGTTTCGGTATCCGTGAACTGAACATGGCATGTCGTGACGGCGTTTGTACCAACAATGTAGCTAATGTGTTTTTTTCTTTAGCTTCCAGAGCAGTTGTAGCACAGCATGTTGCTCCACCTCCAGGAATAGTGGAAATAGATAGTGAGAAGTTTGCTTGTCAGTGGTAAGTGGTTTATTTCTATTAAGGCTTTATCCTTGCGAAGAATAAAGCAAAAGAGAAAAGGAAATGTATTTCAACAGTCATCCAGAATGTTTTAGTCTGTATTTCTTTTTAGTCAGAGTAGAATATCATTTATACAAAGAGTGGACAATGTAAAATCATTTCACCTGCATTTTAGAACAATTTGAAAGAAAAATATTCATCAGAATCTTCAGAATTACATTACATTAAATTACACCACTTAACCTCTTTTCAGAGTAAAATTTGTGTTAAAACATTATTTTGACTTTGTAGAAAATAAGATTTGTCAGATTATAGGATTTTTGTTTCTTAAGTTAATGTTTTATTAAAACTGGACTGTTTTTAAGAAAATAAAACCAGATTTTGTTGTTAAATGTCCCTTCTTTTTCATCACAAGCAATACTTCTTGTTCATTGATAGTTAATTTTTCCTTTTTCAGCGTAGTAAGGGGAAATGAGTCAAATGATACAATAGCTAGTGGCTTTACATGGAAATAAGCAACTTGAAAATAGCATTTTATTGAGAAGACTGACTAATCATATATTAACCACTTCCTGAAAAAATAAATTGTCGACTTGGTTAGATTTCACTTTCTCGTGGATAGTAGCTTCCACATAGTTATGAATTCCAACTTAAATTCTTTAGAAGATTAACAGATTGAATAGAAAAGATCACTTTCTGATGATGTGTTACTTTAAAAATTTTCTTTCTTTGATCCCTTTTCTCCTATCCTCTAACATTATTTGTCTCCCATTCCATGTTCCTGTCATTCCGTGTTCCATATTTTTGGTGGCTTTCATATCTTTGTTCCTGTGGCAGTTTTCTCTAGACTTTTCCACTTCACTTAAAATCGGGTTTATAGTTTTAAATATCTCTAATTATTTGCTTTTTCCTCACTTTCTGTATTTTTACACCTTAAACTTGATGAATCTCTTCCAGTAATACTTGGAAATGTTTATCTTCTACACTAAAACCAAAAAAGGTTTTTTGTATCTAGTCTTTTTGAAAGCTCAGTACTCAAAGAATTATGAGAGTTAGAAAAAGTATCTACCACATGCACAGTAAAATGTGTGTGCGTTAGGGTTAGATTTGGTCTTCTAAATCCCATTTGCACATTTCTGCCAGTTCTAGTGAGGAAGGTGGAGAAAATCATTTTAAAATTATTTTATCAAAAGTATTACTTGATTCAGCTTATATAAACAGCTGTAAGTTGGATTGTTATATGTATAGTAAGTCCTAGAAAAGAATCCTGTGAAGATAATTCGGCCTCCAGTCCTAACTTATATACAGATGGAAGTCACTTTATAAAAAAGACATACTGAAGTTTGAATTAATTTGTAATGCATTAGGAATAGAAGTTTCTGAAATGGGGGAATGGAAGTGTGAAGCTTGGGACAAGTATGATTGTCTTAAGGAGTAGTTGAAAGCTTAGGTAAGTTTTTTTTTTCCTTAAGGAATTTGATCCAAGAGACAACAAAAGTTTAATTTTAGTTCAGTTTTGCTTCCATTTTCCACATCTCCAATGGAAATAGCTCATTATTGGGAATTTCTGTTATATTTTAATTATTGCAGGACAGGAAATTGAGTAGATATTGATTGAATAAAACTTACTTGTTGTAGAATATTTGTTGCCAACAGACCAACCCTGTTCTCACGGGTGTGAACACAGTTTTTATATTTGTTGTTAATGATTTTTTATACTAAAATAAATATGATTGAATAGTTAATCTCCTTTTATTTGGCTTCATCAGTCTAAAACCTAGCGTGCATTTTTGCTAATAACATGAGATAGTGAAATTTGGTTAACAGGCATAAATATTATTTTTCAATACATTGCCTTCAAATGGTTTTACTGTATTTAAATATGAACTGTCCTATAATATATTGCATAATGCCATTTATTTTTCTCCTTTTCAGGCTAAATGCTCATTTTGAAGTAAATCCAGATTGTTCTGTCTCTCGAGCAGAAATGTATTCTGAGTACCTCTCAACGTGCAGTAAATTAGCTCGCGGTGGAATCCTAACCTCAACTGGATTTTATAAATGTCTTAGGTAGGATGCATAGTTGTTAACTTTAAACAAAGTTAATTTATATGACCTAGAACATCTCTTGCTCTTTAGAGAAAATACCAACCATCTATCTAGTTTTAGATATTTCTACTACTTGAAATTTCATATTGGCTAGGTTGTAGTAAGATAGAAATTTAAATACAAGGGGATTTTGGAAATTAAACCCGGTGTTTGTGTTTGAACCTTGTGTGGCTTATCAAAGAATGAGAAGGGAGAAACTTTACCCACTTGAAAATCTTAAAGACGTGACTTTTGCCCTTTTTAATCTTGAATAATAGTCTATAATACTCTTCAAATATCGAGGCTTTTGATATTTTGCAAAGTTCATAAAATAGACACTACCTAGATGCAGGGATTTTGTTAATTATATAGGGTATAGAAGTATTTAAAACCCAACAATGTTAATAAATAATGATTATAAGAATTGGAGAACTGATCTTTCATATTTTTTCTTTGCTTCCCACCCTTGCATAATATATAACTATGTGAATCATACTGGTTCGTATATTAGTAGTAGTAAATATACTACTGCTGTTCATGTAAGCATCGTTAGATGTCTGTTTTTTTTGCTCATGTGCTACTTAAGAAAACTAAGTATGTGTGTACTTTACAGAACGGTCTTTCCAAATCATACAGTGAAGAGAGTGGAGGATTCCAGTAGCAACGGGCAGGCACATATTCACGTAGTAGGAGTAAAACGGAGGGCTATACCACTTCCCATTCAGATGTACTATCAGCAGCAACCAGTTTCTACTCCTGTTGTTCGTGTTGATTCTGTCCCTGATGTATCTCCAAGTCCTTCACCTGCAGGTATTAATTTTTGAGTTTTAAGTATTGCTATTTTGCTTATTCTGTTACTTTTATCATATTCACATGATGCAAAGTTGTTTGATGTTAATATCTTAAAACAATTTTTTCTTGTATTAACTAATACAATGCCTACACGCAGCTTTTCAGTAATTTCATTATGAATTTTGACTTTTCCCTGCCATTTTCAGGAATCCCTCATGGACCACAAACTGTAGGAAACCATTTTCAGAGGACTTCTGTTACCAACCAGTCTTCAAATTTGACTGCAACACAAATGTCTTTTCCAGTACAAGGCGTTCATACCGTGGCACAGACTGTTTCAAGAATTCCACCAAATCCTGCAGTTCATACCCACCAGCAGCAAAATGCTCCAGTGACTGTCATTCAGAATAAAGCTCCAATTCCATGTGAAGTTGTTAAGGCTACAGTAATCCAGAATTCTATATCCCAGACAGCAGTTCCTGTTAGCATTGCTGTGGGAGGAGGAGCTGCTCAGAGTTCTGTGGTTCAGAATCACAGTACAGGGCCACAACCTGTTACAGTTGTAAATTCCCAGACATTGCTTCATCATCCATCTGTAATTCCACAACAGTCTCCATTACACACAGTGGTACCAGGACAATTACCTTCCGGCACTCCTGTTACAGTAATTCAGCAAGCTGTCCCACAGAGTCATATATTTGGCAGAGTACAGAACATACCAGCATGTACTTCTACAGTTTCACAGGGTCAACAGTTAATCACCACATCACCCCAGCCTGTGCAAACTTCATCTCAACAGACATCAGCTGGTAGCCAGCCGCAAGACACTGTTATCATAGCACCTTCACAGTATGTGACAACTTCTGCATCCAATATTGTCTCAGCAACGTCAGTACAGAATTTTCAGGTAGCTACGGGACAAATGGTTACCATTGCTGGTGTCCCAAGTCCACAACCCTCAAGGGTAGGATTTCAGAACATTGCACCAAAACCTCTCCCTTCTCAGCAAGTTTCATCAACAGTGGTACAACAGCCCATTCAACAACCACAGCAGCCAACCCAACAAAGTGTAGTGATCGTAAGCCAGCCAGCTCAACAAGGTCAGACTTATGCACCAGCCATTCACCAAATTGTTCTTGCTAATCCAGCAGCTCTTCCAGCTGGTCAGACAGTTCAGCTAACTGGGCAACCAAACATAACTCCATCTTCCTCACCATCACCTGTCCCAGCTACCAATAACCAAGTCCCTACTGCCATGTCATCTTCTTCCACCCCTCAGTCACAGGGACCACCTCCTACTGTCAGTCAGATGCTATCTGTGAAAAGGCAGCAACAGCAGCAGCATTCACCAGCACCCTCACCACAACAGGTACAAGTACAGGTTCAGCAGCCCCAACAAGTACAGATGCAAGTTCAGCCACAGCAGGCGAATGCAGGTGTTGGTCAGCCTGCTTCTGGTGAGTCAAGTCTGATAAAACAGCTGCTGCTTCCAAAGCGTGGTCCTTCGACACCAGGTGGTAAGCTAATTCTCCCAGCTCCACAGATTCCTCCCCCTAATAATGCAAGAGCTCCTAGCCCTCAGGTGGTATACCAGGTAGCTAATAACCAAGCAGCAGGTTTTGGAGTGCAGGGGCAATCTTCAGCTCAGCAGCTATTGGTTGGGCAGCAAAATGTTCAGTTGGTCCAAAGTGCAATGCCACCCACAGGGGGAGTGCAAACTGTGCCCATCTCAAACTTACAAATATTGCCAGGCCCACTGATTTCGAACAGCCCAGCAACCATTTTCCAAGGGACTTCTGGCAACCAGGTAACCATAACAGTTGTGCCAAATACAAGTTTTGCAACTGCAACTGTGAGTCAGGGAAATGCAACTCAGCTCATTGCTCCAGCAGGAATTACCATGAGTGGGACGCAGGCAGGAGTTGGACTTCAGGTGCAAACGCTTCCAGCCACTCAGACATCTCCAGCTGGACAATCATCCTGTACTACTGCTACTCCCCCATTCAAAGGTGATAAGATAATTTGCCAAAAGGAGGAGGAAGCAAAAGAAGCAACAGGTTTACATGTTCATGAACGTAAAATTGAAGTCATGGAGAACCCATCCTGCCGAAGAGGAACCACGAACACCAGCAATGGGGATGCAAAGGAAAATGAAATGCAGGTGGGAAGTCTTTTAAATGGGAGAAAGTACAGTGACTCAAGTCTACCTCCTTCAAACTCAGGGAAAATTCAAAGTGAGGCTAATCAGTGCTCACTAATCAGTAATGGGCCATCGTTAGAATTAGGTGAAAATGGAACATCTGGAAAACAGAACTCAGAACAAATGGATATGCCAGATATCAAAAGTGATTTGAAAAAACCTCTAGTTAATGGAATCTGTGATTTTGATAAGGGAGATGGTTCTCATTTAAGCAAAAACATTCCAAATCACAAAACTTCCAATCATGTAGGAAATGGTGAGATATCTCCGATGGAACCACAAGGGACTTTAGATGCCACTCAGCAAGATACTGCCAAAGGTGATCAACTAGAAAGAATTTCTAATGGACCTATATTAACTTTGGGTGGTTCACCATCTGTGAGCAGTATACAGGAGGCTCCTAATGTGGCAACACAGCAGTTTAGTGGTACTGACTTGCCTAATGGACCTCTAGCTTCAAGTTTGAATTCAGATGTGCCTCAGCAACGCCCAAGTGTAGTTGTCTCACCGCATTCTACAACCTCTGTTATACAGGGGCATCAAATCATAGCAGTTCCCCACTCAGGATCAAGAGTGTCCCATTCTCCTGCCCTATCATCTGACGTTCGGTCTACAAATGGCACAGCAGAATGCAAAACTGTAAAGAGGCCGGCAGAGGATAACGATAGGGAAACAGTCACAGGAATTCCAAATAAAGTAGGAGTTAGAATTGTTACAATCAGTGACCCCAACAATGCTGGCTGCAGTGCAACAATGGTTGCCGTGCCAGCAGGAGCAGATCCAAGCACTGTAGCTAAAGTAGCAATAGAAAGTGCTGTTCAGCAAAAGCAGCAGCATCCACCACCGTACGTACAGAACGTGGTCCCACAGGTAAGTCATTCTACTGTCAACCTTTCTCTTAAAGATTTCTCACTTGTAAATAGGATTTTAGGGGAATGTGCCCTCTTGTTCTCTGTCTCATCTTGAAAAGGTAATTGTGGCAGCTCACCAATGTACTCAGGCTCCCGTGCTCCTCTTTTTCGGTGTTCTTTGTAATTTTAAACAGTTCTCAATTGTTAACTTTAGCACATTGCTTAAAGAATCTTTTAAATTTTGTTATAGACCCAAATTAGTAATTTTGTAGACCCAAGATAGAGGAGCACTTGCTAATCTGGCATCTTTTGGAGAATTTTTAAAATGTAAGTTAGTCTCCTTGGTCTCCTCGGGGGCAGGGGGGAGCGGATACACTGAGAGCACTTCAAAAGGGTGGTTCTGTATTTGATTTTGACATGAGTATGCTTTTGTAGCTCTTTTCACCATTCTTTTGTAAAAAAGATGAATCCCATAAGTACTTTATCAGGTGTTTTCTTGTTATATTTATATATTGACTTTGTTTCCTTTATTCTTTAAAAAGTATTATAATTTCAGTTCTTTCATCTATTCTGATATTCTTGCTTTTGTGTTTCTTACTCCTTTACCCTACTGTCATGTTTCTGTTATCCCCTCTTTAATAATCTATCCAATCTCTTTTGTACCCTGTAGTAAATAAAAATGTTTTCTAGGTTTAGCGCTACTGAATTGAGGGTTCATTCTGCCTGTAAAGATTTTTAAGGTCAATCTTGTATGCTGTTTCCACTGAAACTAGGGGTTTGCTTAACAGTTGTCTTTAACCGTATTTCCTGGATGACTTTTTCTTCATTCTCTTCCTTAAATACTACATAGCCAGAACTTTCTGTGACTATTGTCAGCTCTGCTAGAACTCTTCTGACTTGGGTTTCTTCTCTGTGCTTTTGGTGTTTACAGCAGATCTATGGTCATTGTTGGCATTAGTACCAAATCTGGGGGTGGAGGGGGCAGCAAAATGAAAGATGAAAGAACAAAGAATCCCTTGCTTCAGAACAGTTCATCCACTGATGTTCAACTTTTTTCATGTGAGTGGATAACACTGGACAGTGCTGTCAGGGGGCATAATGAGATTTTAATTCATATGCTAGTACTGTATTGCTTAGATTTATTTTTATTGCAAGGTACCTAAATAGGTTGAGTATTCTTTAGGTGATGTGTACATAGCAATAATTAGTACTGAGTTTTAGCGAAAAATACTAAAGCAATTTTACTCAAACAAACTGCTACAAGTTGAGTTTTTCATTTATTAAACACAGTAAAAAAATTTAAAGTAGTGCAGTGTCTGGCAAAAAGTAAGCATTCAGTGAGTTGATTTTTATATTTTTTCTTACATTTATAATTTCTCAATTCATCTTAATTATGTTCCTGACTCTGTTTTTCTTCTCAGATTTTCTTATAATCCTAAATAGTTGCAATAGACTAAGCCAAATGAGAGAAAAACTCCATTACTGTGGAATTATCAACCCTCATTTTTTTGTTGTCCTTAATCTTCCAGTGTGATTATATTCAGTGATGATACTTAAGTAACAAGGAACCAACAATAATGCTTGTTAAGACTAGGACTTGTGTTAGGAACTTGGTACTAAAGCATTTTCTCATTTAATCCTTAAAGTAACTCTGTGAGGTAAAAGTTGTTATTACTGTTTTAGAGATGAAGCTCCAAGCAGCAAAATAACTCACCCACGGTCACCAACTAATGTGAAGTGGTTCTAAGACTGAACCACTGGGGTGTGTGTCTGAAACAAAGATTCGTACTCTTAACCATTTCTCCACTATTTTAAAAGATTTTGTTGAAAAGTTCTGGAAAGCCCTTTTATATATAACATATTGGTTATTTGAACTATTACATTATAGAATGTGAGTAGCATTAAATTAGAATTTTAGGACACTAATGCCAAAACTTTTTTATTTACACATTGGACATACATGTGTCTAATTCGAGCATAAAATTACTACATTTTATTTCTAATATGAAAAATGTGTTCTTTTATATATTTTCTCCTGAAGAATATAGTTTATTTTAAATGGCTACATTCTTTATTTTTAAAATTAGTGTTTGGTTGGCATGTAGAAATTTAAAACTTTGCAAGGAAAAAGAGCATGCATGGTGTCTATGAGAGTGAGAATTAAAAACTGGGATTCTTACGTATAACACTTAGCATGGTGACTGCTATATAGTTAGGCACTCAATAATAGTACAGCTGTATTTGACCTTCATATATGGGAATAAAATACCTATAAAGGCTAAAAAAGACTAACTGTTCAAGATGGGATCATAAATTTCCTTTGAAGGGTCAGCTGTTGGCCTTCTTAAGAGCCTCCTAATAGAAAACCATTTCCATTGTTGCCCAGATTCTTCAGATTTCTTTTATGTAGACCTTAGTTTAACACCATTTTATTCACTATTGAATTGGTACCTTAAAGGGGTAGATGAAATAGAGGATTTAAATGTGATTTTTCAGCCAAACCTTGTTATTTCTACCATCGTTTCAAGGGGTCTGGGGATGTTAAGGAGGCTCCTGGACCCCAAGGAAGGACTTTCAGACTTTCAGAATGTTCAGGGCTGGAAAGACTGCAGGGAAATGTCCCTGCTGAGAATGGCCAACAGGTAATCCTTCCTACTACCATTGCTATTTCATGTTTCTTTTCTCAGTTTTGTTCCCTTTCACTCCCATTAATCAGCTATATTAATTTCATTACAGAAAAACATTAGGAACAGAAAAGGAGAAAGATCTATGAAAGTAAATGATATAACCACAGATTTTGTGTTTAAGTAGTATTTAGCTGGATAGTTCATATAAATCCAAAAGAAATCCAAGAAAATCTTGTAATTGCAAGCTATAGGATAACTATTCATGAATTGGTATCTTCTGGAGGCATAAAACTAGGTTGGCACATAAAAAAATAAAAATGAATTAAAAATAAAAATAATTATAAATATTTACCTAAAGATTTGCCTTTTTCAGGAGCATGTAAAACACATGTTGAACAGAACAATAGCTGTTAATCCCATGATCTAAAGACATGCTAAATTCTTGTATATAAAAATAGTTTACTTAAGGATGTATTTATTTAAGGTGTTTCATACGTGCGTTTCCTCAGTTCCATGTCTTTCACGTAGGAATCATTGCTGATATTCTGTGTGACGCTGAATTTTGGTATCTTCCTGGTCCCTTCCTTTCTTTGGTAAAGAGCTTGAAGTTATTCAACCCTTCAGAAAGCAGTCTGTAGCCTCTAGGGGGCAGCATTTTAGCAAGAGCCACGGGAATTATCATTTCAATATTTTAACAGTTCTACTGCTTAGATTTGTAGAATAGTAGCACATTGTAAAAACTAGGAAAGACATTACTGTTTGCATTTCAATGTGTCCTTATAAGCTATTCTTGGTAAGTATTGATTACCTAGGTTTATACTTTATAAGAGTAAAAAACTTGTAGTTTAAGAACATGAGGTAATGTTAGAGCAGAAAGAATCTCAGATATTATCTTGTTCCAAACTCTCATTTTTAAGAATTGAAGTTACTTTCCCACACTCACAAAGACCTCTTTTCCAGTGATTTTTATAATTGTCTTAATTCTGTTCCATAAGTATAATCACTTTTATATCACATTTAGAGTAAATCTAATTTTTATTCTTTACAGCTACTTCAGAGTATCTCTCCTTACTTGCCTATGTTTTAGAATATACTTTCTCAGTTCCTTCAGTTAGATCTTAGGTGTCAGGGTGTCTTTCATTATCCTATTTATCTCAGTCAGTTCCATTTTATAAGTGGCTTTCAAAATCGGTAGCTAGAATTGAACACAGGGTTTCATTATTACCTAAAAAGAATTTATTTTGAGAATATATTATGAATTTGTATCTTTCTAACACAGATTGAAGTGCTGAAGTTTTCATCTTTTTGAGGTTTTTAAAGTTTCATATTAAGAACGTAAAGGTTTAAAAGCCTCAAATCCCAAGTCTTGTATCAGAAAATATCATTCTGGGACTTCTAAGTGGCTCAGTTGGTTAAGCATCCGACTCTTGATTTCAGCTCAGGTCATGCTCTCGGGGCTCTGTGCTCAGCAAGGAGTCTGCTTGAGGATTCACTCTCTCCTTCTGCCCCTCCCTCCACTTGTGTAGTTTCTCTCTCTCTCTCAAATAAATAAATAAATCTTAAAAAAATATTATCGCTGTAATCTAGAATTTTTAGCCATAATTTACTCTTGAAAAGATGATAGAAGAAATCAAGGTTAAAATTTCTTTTTTTAATAAAAATATAAGTAATAAAACTGCTACATTAACTTTTTTAGTTAATTTTACATTGCAGAATAAATCACATAGTTGTTTTGCACCTTTTGTGTAATTTTACTTTTCTGGTCACTCACTGCTAGATTTGTGGCTTTGATTTGGGGGAAAAGAACCTGTAATATAAAAAAGGTAGCTCTTCCTCAATACAGTAGATGATAGAGAATATTCATCAAGAGCGATCATTCCAAAAACTTTGACTTTGAAACCTACTTTTACATTTACACTTGAGTTAGGGTTATGGCTAATGATCTAGCAATTCATAGTAAATAATAAGGTTGAGAAATAGTAAACTTATACATCCTAAAAGAAATATATTTTGCACTATCATGTAAAAGACCTAATTCTTTTTATTAATTAATTTATTTTTATTTTTTTTTATAGGGGGGAGGGGCCGAGGGAGAAGGAGAGTGAGTCTTTTCAGCCGACTCTGCGATGAGTGCAGAGCCCATCGCTGGGTTGGATCTCACGACCCTGAGACATGACTTGAGCCCAAATTAAGAATAGAATGCTTAACTGACTGAGCCACACAGGTGCCCCAGGAATGTATAATTTTTTTAATAACAAGAGGAAACCTAAAAATATTCACCCCTACTGTCAAAGGAAATATGAGTCTTGGAATTTCTCATTTGGTTTATATTCTATAAGTACTTTAATTCTTGGGGTGTTTGGGTGGCTGAGTTGGTTAAGCATCTGCCTTTGGCTCAGGTCATGATCCCAGAGTCCTGGGATCAAGCCCCACTAAGGGCTCCCTGCTCAGCGGGGAGCCTGCTTCTCCCTCTCCCTCTCCCCATCCCCTGTACGTGCTCTCTCTCACTATCTCTCTTGCTCTCAAATAAATAAAATCGTGGTTTTTTTTGAAAAAAATACTTCTTTCTGTTTCAGTGATATATTTAGATCTATTTAATTCTTTTTGTCATTTGTTTACTTTTTATTGTAAAATTTTTCATATACAAAAGAGCCAGTAAGTCTTCATGTATCTAGCTTAAAATATTATTACCATTTTGCCTTTTTAGTTTCATCTATTCTTTTTTTTTTCTATCATTTTTTTTCTTGGAGTTCTTTAAAACAAATATCAAACATTATTTTATTTTGCCAATATATAATTCAGAATCTATTTCTCTAATAGTTAAGTACTTTTAACTCTGTAGATGTATCTCTCTCTCCAATGCCAGATCACATCTAACAGAAATAGTAATGTGTTTAATATTATCTGACACCCAGTTAATTATTCTCTAGTTGTCTTTTAAAAACAAACTGGTTTGTGTGGGTTTTTTTTTTTTAAACAACCCATTCGAATTAAGATCCACAAGTTTTTACACATTGCATTTGGTAAATGTGTCTTTATTCATTCTTAATTTAACGGTTTAGATTAATTTGAGTCATCCTTGCCGCATGCCTCATTCACATTTGGGGTCAAAATACCCTGTGATTCCTTGTTAAATTTTCTGTGTGACACCAAATAAGAGTTCCATAATGGAAAAAAAAAATAGGGTAAAGATTTGTTAGTACTTAGGAAAGTAAAAATAAGTTTAATCTACAAATATATGACAACATATTCAATAAAATACTTAATTTAAACAATAATAATATAGGTAACCAGAAGGTTCATTCTGAGGGAATTTGAGGCTTCTGGCAAATTTACCCTTTAATTAAAATTCTGGAATATTTGTAACTTGTTACTCTTTAATATTTCTATTTGGCTGAAACTGATCCTCTTGGTTACTCCCCCTTATTAGGATTTCCTGGATTTTTATTGCAATATTTTCATTTCAGGGAAGCAATTTGAGTAATTCTTTTGATAAATAGACTAACTCTGATGTTACCTTCCATTCTTTTGTCTCTGATCCTCTTTTTCTTTTTTTGTCTGCTTTCTCAGCATCAGTTTTTATGGCTGTAAGAATTCCCAGGTGAATGATTGTCAAATCTGGGTTTCCAGCATTAACTTCTTTTTTTTTTTTCTTAAAGATTTTATTTATTTATTCGACAGAGATAGAGACAGCCACAGAGAGAGGGAACACAAGCAGGGGAAGTGGGAGAGGAAGAAGCAGGCTCATAGTGGAGGAGCCTGATGTGGGGCTCCATCCCATAACGCCGGGATCACGCCCTGAGCCGAAGGCAGACGCTTAACCGCTGTGCCACCCAGGCGCCCCTAACTTCTATTAATAGACATTTGTTGTAGTTGATCTGTCACTGTCCCCAAAGCAAACTCGTTACCTTCCCTCCAAAGTATGGTTTCCATTCTCTATTTGGACTTCTAGCATAATAATAATAGTAACTGTTGCCATTTGTTGAGAATATAGAACGAGGCTCTTCATCTAGAGATCCTCTGGTCTTCCCACCATTCCTTGCATTAGATTTCATTACTTAACAGTTTATAGATAAGGAGACTGAGGATCACAGAGGTTAAATAGGTTGCCCAGGGTCACATAACTAGTTTAAAAGGCAGATTGAAAGTTTGAATACTGATGTGTCAAGCTAGAAAGTCCACATCCTATCTGTGACGCCTGTTTTTCATGCATGTATATGTTTTCTCACTGATCATATTGTAAAATCTTAAGGGTGGGACCCTATTATGGAAACAACTTCAATCACGTCCCAAAAGTAGATTTTTTTTCCTTAGAACTTGGAACTCCAAAACTCTCATGACTTCACATTTCCAGACTTTTTTCAGCATTTTATTCTCCTTTTTTCCATTTTTATGCTCTAGCCTTATAGTGTTTTATCTTTTTTTCTAATTATTATGGCTTTTAATCTGATGTTTATAGCAGTTTTTAACTAGTTTTGCCAACTATTTCCAGTAATACCTTATAAGTGAACAAGTATATTTAATATTTCCAGGGTTTAAATTTATTGCCATTAAACATTCCTTTGAATATGGTATGCTACCATTTCTGTATGAGAAGTTTAATATTATTTTTCCCTTTGTGATACATTATGAATAAAATCTGAGTTAAGGTTCAAAGAAAATATTTTGCCTCTAATTGTTTTAAGCTATATTATAATTATGTATTTTTTAGAGAGAAAAGGATGGGCTACAGAAGAAGAAAACATAGCTTATATTTAAAAGACTTATGTGTACGATTAAAATTCTTCTACTTGTATTGTCTGTCAAAAGCTATAACTAAACTTTACCTTTAAAGACTAAAGTTGTTAAAATGGCTTACTATAAAATAATGTTTACAACATTCTACTTATGGTTACTTCATTTTTAACATCAGAAATTTTCTTTGGTTTTTGCTCTGATCGTTTTGTGTTGTAGTCATTAAATAATCTAAAATGAAATATGCAAAAAAATAATAATTTGCAGTTGATTTGTTCTTGTGCAGAATGTATGTAAGTAAATCAAATGGGTGCATTTAGAGTAGATTCATTCCTCATTTTAACCTATAATTGTGTTTCTGCCTAATTTTATTAATCTAAAAATTCTTGATTCTAAATAAGGTATATCCTATAACAATAACAATGTAATCTTGCCTTTGTGCTTCATATGAAGTAAAAGAATCTGACTTCCTAATTATTTTTATAAAAATAATTAGCTTTGTTAAAGAATTTTTAACAAATGATCATTAACTACAAATGTAAATTTTATGTTAGAAGTGCATAACTATCAATATAATCGTATAATCGTCATTATAATCACTTTATGCCTATACTTTGGAATATGAATGTCTTTCAGTGTCACCTCACAAACTGCGTGGTTGTGTTTTTTCACAGAACACTCCTATGACGCCTTCACCAGCTGTGCAAGCGCAGAGCCAACCTAACACTTCCCAGCCTTCTCCATTCAGTGCATCTAGTCAACAAGGGGATCCAGTGAGAAAACCTGGACACAACTTCATGTGTCTGTGGCAGTCTTGTAAAAAGTAAATGGCAATTTTATTTGATACACATAAATGCTCTTTGTTCTGGAATGCTTTTATATTTACATTTCTGTCATCTATACTTTTAGGAAAATTTTCTTTTGAAACCACTGAAGTCTTTTAGCAAAAATACTTCCTGTTAAGAGGAATGTTTATGTAGATCCAGTGGCACCTAAGCTAAGAAATTTATATAAATGGTAGAAAGAGCTTCCTTGCCTAATGGTAGGTTATTGGGGAATGTGTTTCGGTGTTAGCTTTTAATAAAAGAAAAACAACTAAGGATTTGATTTCATATTTGGCTCTGATTAGAGATAGGTTTTTTAAAGTGAATTGAAGTTGGTGGCAGCTATCGAATTTCTGTATTGTAGCAACTTAAAGATAATAATCTGGTAGGAAGTCTGATTTGTCTTAAATTTGAGTTTGGGTTGGACACCCCATGAAAATATTTTTAAAGCCATATCATTTCACAATTTAATAACTAAGATGAACAGTGAGTAGAACTGAACTTCCTAAAACAGGGCTTTCTTACACTTGAAGAAATACTTGCAAATAATGTTGGTTAAAATAAAATCGTTCTTTTAACAGTCCTCAGCCAAGACCCTTCGCTTTGTCACTTTTTAGAGGTCTAGGACTAAGGCGCTTGTCTTAATAGACATAATGCTCTTCATTTTTTGGATATCAAAGTTCCATTTCACTTTAAATGGTAACAGAAATTACCATATTCTTTTAAAAATTATATTTGCTATTCATAATTTTAATGATATACTACAGATATACTTTACTGTAAACTTCATATACAGGTTTGTTGTGGGATTGCGGCTATCACTGTAGTCTAGGGATCGTTAATAGTATGCGCAGTTTCTTTGGGCAGTGTTCATCAGACTTTAAATCTCAACATAGAAGTGACGTCATGAAATCATTTTGTCAGGTCTCCTTGTGGGTTTTTGCTGGTTTTGTTGTCTTTTTTTTCCTACAATTAAAAAAATGAATAAAATGTATCAGATTCCATTATGTCAGTAAAGGTAACTATTGTTTATATGTATATATAGCATAAGCACATGTGTACTAGATTATAGTGTAGAATCTTTTTGTTAAAAGGTAGTTTACAAGTCAGTGCTTTAGGTGGTCTCCAATTACGTCTTTGATTTGTTTATTTTGAACATCTTGTTTTGTTTATGTTGTGAGTTAATTTGAAATTTTTTTTACCAATGTCAACTGTATTCTTTACTGTTTTTAGATTTTGTTTTTGTTTTTCCATGCAAATGGAAGCTGATGGAGTAGGTAGTCAGCTAATACTGTTTGTTGACTAAAAAGTTTGAGAATAGCTGCTTTAGATGAAGCACTTATAGTATTTCAAGAAAAAAAGTTGCTGGAAGAGTTAATGAGCCTAAATGCACAACGTGATTTCCCATCTTGCTACAAAATTTGATATGCGCCTCCTCTTTGGAAGTCTTTTTTGAATAAGACTCAGCAAGTCTTCCTAGAGCTTGTCATTTTTTAAAGCCATTTTTAGATGCTGCAATCCTAATTCAGTTTGATTCTGCAAATATTTACCGAGTACCCTCTAGGAGGGTGTATGTGCGAGGAGTTAGAAATAAAAAGGATCGTTCTCAGCTTTTAAAGAAGCACATCCAAAAACAAATTCATGGTATAAATAAGTGCTATAAAAAGGTAGTTGGCAGCGGACAGTTAACGCAATGCTGGGATGGTTAGAAAAGTTTCAGTACGGGGACGCCTGGGTGGCACAGCGGTTAAGCATCTGCCTTCGGCTCAGGGCGTGATCCCGGCGTTATGGGATCGAGCCCCACATCAGGCTCCTCCGCTGTGAGTCTGCTTCTTCCTTTCCCACTCCCCCTGCTTGTTCCCTCTCTCGCTGGCTGTCTCTCTCTCTGTCGAATAAATAAATAAAATCTTTAAAAAAAAAAAAAAAGAAAGAAAAGTTTCAGTACAGGCGCGCCAGGGTGGCTCAGTCTGTTAAGCGTCAGTGTCCGGTTGTGATCTCATGGTTGTGAGCTCTGCGTCAGGCTTGCGCTCGGTGCAGAGTCGGCTTCAGATTCTCTCTCCCTCTGCTCCTCTTCAATTGTTTCAGTTTTATGAAGAGCATTTTAGAAATGGCATTGTGTACTTCCGTCAGGAGATATGTAATATCTTGTCTCTTTTTTTGTGATGTCAGCAGCCATTGGGGATCATCACCTAAATCCATCATTCCATGAAGAGTTGTAAAATGTACAAGTTCCCCTCTTACCAACTCTTTGATTTCTCTGAGGAATAATAAGTTCCTAGAAAAAAGGCTAGATAGGTTATTTATGATAGCTCTTATTTACCAGTTTTCAAAATATTGCATTATTTACTTGTATTCTTCAAAGGTGTCCCATGAAGTTTGGATTCTGTTTGTTTTTGTTTTTAGTATCATTATAAATGAACTTATGAATTTAAAAATTTTAGTCCATTGCAGTTATTATTTCTTGATGTTCAAATTGTCCTGTCTTAACCAGTAAAGGCCTATTCATGCTGGTTCCCAGTTCCTTTGGTTAAGTGATATTAATATTAATATGTCTCTGACGGTTTCCTTGCTCTCTGTTAGACAAAATGTTCCTGCCACACACATGGAATCAAACTTCTCCAAGGAGGTCTTTTAATGGGAAATGGTATTTAGTCTAGGTTCCAGGGAGTATCCATTGCTTTTAAGTTGGTTATTGTTCTAGATATTTTAGTGGACAGACTAGAAAAACTAATGGTTTTTATTTCATGCTTAGAAAGATCTTCTCAACTCTTAGATCACATAATACACATTTTGTTGCCTTCCACTACTTTAATTTTTTTAACTTTTTGATCCATCTGTAATTTAATTTCATGTCTAAAGTATGAATCTAACTTTATTGTTTTCCAAATGGCTAACATATTGGTGTTCATTTTTTTCCTTAGGTGTTTGAATTTCCACCCTTGTTATATATTAAATTCCTGTATGCTTTGTCTATTTCTGGGTTACTTGTTATCCCACTGGTCTCTGTCCTTATTAAACCATCACTTTAAATTTTAATGTTGGATATGGCAAGATCCCCCTCCTAATTTTTCTTTTTCAGGGTGTTTCTCCATTTTTTCAAGCACTTATACCAAGCACTATGCTAGATTCTGAAATTAAGAGTGATTTATAGATTGGATTTGGTACACATACAGATACTTATCCTTTCAAATGAACTTTAGAATGTTTCTAGAGATCCAAAACAAAGCATGTTGGCATTTTCGCTGTAATGGCTTTTTTTTTTTTTAAAGATTTTATTTTGTTATGTATTTGTCAGAGAGAGAGCACAGGGAGGGGGGATCAGCAGGCAGAGGGAGAAGCAGGCTCCTCACTGAGCAAGGAGCCCGATGTGGGACAGGGTCCTGGGATCATGACCTGAGCCAAAGGCAGACACTTAACCAACTGAGCCACCCAAGTGTCCCTCATTGCAATTGCTTTTAACGAATTTTTTGGTAGTGTTTGTCTTTTGATAGTGAACATTTTTCCAGTGTTACTTCTTCCCTTACAAGATAAAGGTATCAGCTTATGGTATTACAGTCTTTTCTACCCCTGTATAGCTTGAAAATTTTCTTCACATATATTAATTGTAGAATTTACTGCTAGTTGTGGTTCTTATTTTTTTGTTGCTGTCATAAATTCTTATAACTTCTATTATATTTTTCAACTTGTGGGGTTTTTTCCTACATTTATACCTCTTATTTTGTCCTTTTGTCCAATTATAATATCTTATGTTCCCAGAATAGTTGTATAATAGTGATAATATTCATCCTTATTGTTTAAAAAAAAATTAGTTGACTATTTTTTAGAGCAATTTTAGGTTTATAGAAAAGTTGAGCAGATAGTGCAAAGAGTTCCCATGTATTCCTTCTTCCTTGCACAGTTTCCGTAATATTAACATCTTCTGTTAGTGTGATGTATGTTACGATTGATGAGTAATATTTACACATTATTATTAGCTAAAATCCAGAGTTTACATGAGGATTCAGTCTTAGTGCCATACAGTTGTGTGGATTTTGACAATGCATAGTGTCACGTATTCATCTTTACGGTATTCTACAGAATAGTTTTACCACCCTGAAAATGCCCTGTGTCTGATCTGTTCATCTCTCTTTACTGCCTCCCCTCTTTCCCCCACCTCTGGGCCCCTGGCAACTACTGATTTTCTTACTGTCTCTGTAGTTTTGCCTTTACCTAGAATGTTATATAGTTGGAATCACACAGTATGTAGTCTTTTCAGACTGGTTTTTTACACTAAGATTATGAGTTTAAGGTTCCCTGTGTCTTTTTGTGGGTCGGTTGCTCATTTCTTTTTATTGCTGAATAATAGTAATTCCATCGTATGGATGCACCAGTTTGTTTACCTGTCGAAGGACATTTTGGTTGCTTCTGGTTTTTGGGAGTTAAGAAGTTGCTATAAATATTTGTTTGTAGCTTTGCGTGGACATACTTTTTTAAGTAAGCTCTGCATCTAACGTGGGGCTTGAACTCACAACCCTGAGATCAAGAGTCACATGCTCCTCCGACGGAGCCAGCCAGGTGCCCCTGTATGGACATGATTTTTAACTCATTCGGGCAGATACCTAGGGTTATAACTGCTTGATTGTATGACATGACTATATTTGGCATTGTAAGAAACTCTCAAACTGTTTTTCAGAGTGGCTGTACTATTTTGCATTTTTTACCGGCAATGAATGAATGAGAGTTCCTGCTCCTCCACATCTTCATCACTATGCAGTATTGTCAGGGTATTAGACTGTAGCTGTTCTAATAGATGTGCATTCATATCTGTGGTGTTTTAACTTGCATTTCCCTGATAACAAAAGATGTTGAGCATCTATTCATTTATTTATTTACTATCTGAATATCATCATTGGTAAGGTATCCAGATTTAACCTGTTTTTTAATTGGGTTGTTTGCTGAGTTTTTAGTAATATATAGGTGCTAGATTTTGTCCGATCTGTTCTTTCTTTTCCATCTGTTGATGTGAACATGATTTTCCTCCTTTCGCCTGTTGATGTGATGGATTACATCAATTAATTTTTGGAATCTTGAATCAGCCTTGCATACCTGCAGTGAAGAAGTTAAATAAATAAGCATATTTTTTCAGCTTAGCCTAAGATATTTATTTAGTGTTCTTACATTTGACCTAAGTGGCTCAGCAAAGGACATGGGTAGAGCAGCAGGGTAGGGGCACACAATGACACATTGCATCCTTCATTTTTCATTGGTATATAGTTTTTTTATGTTATTTGACTAGATTTGCTAATATTTTTCTTGAGCGTTTTTTTTTTTTCAAAGTGGGCTCCACGATGTAGAGCCCGGTACAGGGCTTGTACTCATGACCCTGAAATCAAGACCTGAGCGGAGATCAAGAGTCAGACACTTAACTGACTAAGTCACCCAAGTGCCTCTTTTGAGGATTTCTACACCTATGTTCATGAGAGCTACTGGTCTATAGTTTTTCTGTCTTTGTATGGTTTTGGTATTAGGGTAATGCTGGTCTTATGTAATGAATTAGGAAATGTTCTCTCCTGTTTTCTCGTAGGGATTATAGAGAATTAGTATCATTTCTTCCT
The DNA here is from genome assembly GCF_002007445.2 of Ailuropoda melanoleuca. Taxonomy (NCBI): domain Eukaryota; kingdom Metazoa; phylum Chordata; class Mammalia; order Carnivora; family Ursidae; genus Ailuropoda; species Ailuropoda melanoleuca. The sequence continues at coordinate 36,537,855 of NC_048233.1, forward strand.
TAAATGTTTGGTAGAATTCACCAGTGAAACCATAAATCATTGGTTCAATTTTTTCAATAGTTATAGGCTCTGTTCAGATTATTCTTGTGTGAGTTTTAGCAGATTGTGTCTTTTAGAGAATTGATCCATTCACTTCATAAATACCATATTTGTGGCATAGAGTTATTTGTAACATTTATTATCCTTTTAATGTTCATGGGCTCAGTAGCAATGAAAGAAGCTTTCATTTCCGGTATTAGTAATTTGTGTCGTTTTTCATTCTTTCTCTTGGTTAAGCTAGCTAGAGGTTCATGTATTTTATTGATCTTTTCAAACAACCAGTTTTTGGTTTTGTTGATTTTCTCTGTTTATTTCCTGTTGTCATTTCACTGATTTCTACTTTAATTTTTATTTTTTTTCTTCTGCTTGCTTTGAATTTATATTGTTCCTTTTCTAGTTTTCTAAGGTGGAAGCTTAGATTATTGATCTTAGAGCTTTTCTAATATATACATTTCATGCTATAACTTTCCCTCTATGTACTGCCTTAGCTATATCCCACAAATTTGGTAAGTTATAATTTCATTATCACTTAGTTCAAAATATCTTAGAAATGTGTTAATTTCCAAATATTTTGGGATAGTCCACCTGTCTTTTTGTTAGTGATTTTTAGTTTAATTACGTTGTACTCTGAGAGCTTACTTTATATGATTTCCATTCTTTTAAATTCGTTGAAGTGTGTTTTAGGTTCCAGAATGTGGTCTATCTTGGTGAATGTTCCTCGTGAGCATGAAAAGAATGTTTTTTTCTCTTGTTGTTGAAGTATTATATAATTGTCAGTTAGATTCAATTGATTGATGGCGCTGTTTAGTTCAAATACATCCTTACTGATTTTCTGCGTGCTGGATCTGTGAATCACTGATAGGGTTGTGTTAAGTTTCCAAGTATAGTTAGTGGATTTGTCTATTCTTGCAGTTCTGTCAGATTTTGCTCATATTTTGAGGCTTTGCGTTAGGTGGAGACCTTAAGAATTCTGTGTCTTTGTGAACAGTTGACCTCCGTATCATTATGTAATGTCCCTCTTTATATCTGATAGTAACCGTACTCTGAAGTCTGCTTTGTCTGACATTAGTATAGTTACTCCAGCTTTCTTTTGATTACCGTTAGTGTGGTGTATCTTTCATCATCCTTTTCTTTCGGGGGGGTGGAGTATAAAATGGATTTTAGTGTTGAAATTAATATTATTAGTCCCCAGCTTTCAACTTTGAATATGATTTTCTCTTCTTCCCCCTAGGTTTTCCTCATATAAGTCCTTCAACTGTTGCTAATTGCCTTTTTAAAAATTTTTTTAATTGAAATGTATTTGGCATATGATATTATATTGTTTCAGGGTACAACATAGCCACTTGACAGTGATATACATTATGCAACATTCACTATGCTAAGTTTAGTTACCATGTGTTATCATACAAAGTTATTACAGTATTATTGACTATACTCCCTGTGCTGTACTTTTCATCCCTGTGACTTATTTATTTTATAACTGGAAGTTTGTACCTTTTAATTCCCTTCACCTATTTTGCTCATCCCAACCACGTCCATCACTTTACTTTTAATCTGTGTTTTTATATCTAACCCACATAGTTGGGTTTCATTTTGTTTATCTACCCTGCCTATCTCTTTATCTATTAATTATTATGTTTAGATCATTCACGTTTAAAATGACTATTGATACAGTTGCACTAATATTTATCATATTTATAAATGTTTTCTATTCATTTCACTTGTGTTTTGTATCTTTTGTCTTCACATGGTTTTAGTTGAGTAATTTATGATTCCATTTGTTCCTCTTAACATATCAATTATATTTCTTTTAAAAACTTTTTCTGGTTGTTCTAGAGTTTGAAATATATATTTACCGCTAATCTGTTTCACTTTAAAACAGCAATATACTGCTTCATGTGTAGTACAGGTACCTTGTAATGGGGTATTCTTACTTCTTCCCTCGTGTCCTTATGCTGTCAATCATTTCACTTATCCAAAAGATTTAATCACCAAATGCATTGTTGCTGTTACTCTGAACACTTACCTATTAGATCAGTTAAAAAGTAAGAAAAGTAAAATATTTTATTCTACTTTCATTTTTTTCCTTCCCCAGTACCCTTCCTTTCTTTATATACATCCCAGTTACTGACCTCCACCATTTGTCTTCTCTATGAAGAACCTCTTTTAACATTTCTTATAAGGTAGCTCTACTGTGCAGATATGCCCTCAATATTTGTCTGAAAAAGTATTTCTCCTTTGCTTTTGAAAAATAATTTTGTGGACATAAAATCTTTTTCTTTTAACTTTAAAATATTTTATTCTACTCAAGAGACATCCAGTGTAATCTTACCTTTGTTGTGCTATCAGTAAGGTTTTTTCGTTTTTGCTCTTTTCCCTCTAGCTACATTCAAAATTTTTTGTCTTTGGTTTTTAGGAGTTTGAATATAATATGCCTAGGTGTTTTTGGGTTTTTTGTTTGTTTGTTTGTTTAACATTTATCTTATTTGGTATTCTCTGAGTTTACTAGATCTGTGGTTTGGTATGTGTCATTAATTTTGGAAAATTCTCCGCCGTTCTTAGTTGAACTATTTCCGTTTTATCTCTTTCCTCTTTCTGGTAGTCCCATTACATGTATGTTGAACCTTTTGTAATTGTCCCACAGTTCTTGAATATGTTTCCTTTTTTTTTCTCCTTGTTCTTCAGTTTGGAAAGTTTCTTTTTTTTTTTTTTTTTTTTAAGATTTTATTTATTTGACAGAGAGAGACAGCCAGCGAGAGAGGGAACACAGGCAGGGGGAGTGGGAGAGGAAGAAGCAGGCTCCCAGCGGAGGAGCCCGATGTGGGGCTCGATCCCAGGATTCTGGGATCACGCCCTGATCCGAAGGCAGACGCTTAACAACTGAGCCACCCAGGCGCCCCAGTTTGGAAAGTTTCTATTCATACATGTTTAAACTCACTGATTCTTTTCTTGGCTATATCCAGTCTATTGATGATCCTATCAAAAGGCATTCTTTTTTTTCTTTTTTCTTTTTTTTAAGATTTTTTTTAAGTAATCTCTATACCCAACATGGGACTAAAACCCACAACCACAGTATCAAGTCACGTGCTCCACTCACTGAGTCAGCCACTCCTCAAACGCATTCTTTATTTCTGTCACAGTATTTCTGATTTCTAACATTTCTTTTTGATTCTTAGCATCTCCATTTCTCTGTTTACCCGTATCTTCCTGCATGTTGCCACTTTTTTCATTAGAGCCTTAGCATATTAATCACAACTATGTTAAGTCTGCATTATGATAATTCCAAAACCTCTGCCATATCTAAGTCTGGTTCTCATGCATGCTTTGTTTCTTCAAACTGTAGTTTGGATTTGCTGTTGGGTTTTGGTGTTTGGTTTCTGGTTGGTTTTTGGTTTTGGTTTTGGGGTTTGTTTGGTTCTTTATTTTTTTTACATTTAGCATGCTTTGTAAGTTTTTGTTGAAAGCCGGATATGTTGTATCAGTTAATATGAACTGAGGTAAAGAAACCTTTAGTGTTAAATTTTATGTTTACCTGCTCAGGAATTATGCTGTATTTAATGTTTGCTGTAGATATAGGTGTCAGGGGTTTCAGTTTCTTCTAGTATCCTTACCCCCCTCCCCTGTTGTCTTTGGGTTTTGTTAGGAGCTCATTTTTTTTAAAAGATTCGTTTGTTTATTTTAGTATGAATAGGGTGAGGAGAAGAGGAAGAGAATCGCAAGCAGACTCCCTGCTGAGCCCAGAGCCCCATGCAGGGCTTGATCTCAAGACCCATGAGATCATGACCCCAACCAAAACCAAGAGTCGTATATTCAACCAACTGAGCCACGCAGGCGTGCTGAAGCTTGGTTTTAAATAGACTCTGTAACTTACAGCTCTCTTGGTTGAAATCCACTATTATTATACTGGAACGTTGTTGATGTGGTGATAAGGTATTGCAGATGGGAAGCATTCTATAATCTCATGATTAAATCTAACTTTTTTTTTGTGGGCTTGAGCCTAAGGGCTGTGACTTCAAGAAGAGTTTCTTTTATTTTCTTTATTTTCTCCCCTTATGTGAGACAGGGAATCTGGAGGGCTCAAATCACCCAATTGCTCCTTCCCCTAGGCCAGATAAGGCTTTGGTAAAGTAATTTTCCTTGAGGTCAGGCCCTTGGTAAGGAGAAAAAACCACTCTGGGCATATTTAAAATTGATTGCTTTCTCTCTCCTCTTGCTGGAAAGCCCTAGGGAATTTTTCCTCCAGTCTTTCCCTTAGGACCCTGGTAAAATTCCTGGAGGTAAAACTCACAAAAGTGTGGGCTCTCTGCAGACTCTGCAGCCACACACCCCCACCCCCAGCCCCTGCCAGAGTTTTTATCTTTCAAGATAATCCATACTAGACCTCCGTCAATTCATCAATTTCTGCTTAAGTAGTCCTACCAGTTATTGACTCTGGAAGTTATTTGTGATTCTCTATATTCGACTGTCTCCAGTTTTCAGGGAGGCAGTTGGCCTTGTGACCTCAGTTCTCTGATGGACTTAAGAAGAACTGTTCATTTTCAGTTCAGTTTTTTTCTTTTTCTGAGGATGGGAGTGACAACTTCTAAGCTTTTTATTGTCTGAGCAAAAACTTGGAAGGTCCTTGTCCTTATCTTTATTCTTGTTTTTATATCATCAGCATGATGTGGACTGTTAGTTTATAACTGAAATATATAAATAATGTGTGATTATAGTTTGTGTTTGATCCTTGTTTAAGAAATGGGACCCAAAAAAATTCTCTATAAGAAAAAATACCCATGAACTGCTCTTTTAATTCTGTGTAATTAGAGGAAAGGACTCAATGCCTCTGGTAAGCCAAGAATTTACATTCATTGTTTTTAGTACTATTTCTTGGCCACAGTGTTCTTTGAATAAGCAATGTTAGGGTAAAGGGGACATTTGAGAGGCCTCCAACTTACCTTTAACCATAGTATCTCTGCTTTTTACTTTATGTGTAAAGACTCTAACTCATATTTTGTTTGAAAAAATGGTTCTGCTGCTATAAAAGACATTTGAAAGCCACTTTTTTTAGAATATATCATTTCTCATTGATATCTAGCTAATAGCTATTATAGAAAAGATGAAAATTATTTTCCTTTGGGAGGAATGTAATCTATATCATGTTTATATTTAGTTGTATCATTAAAGAGTCAAACAATTTAGAGGATCTCAATAAACATTTCCAATGTGGAAGGTTGCTTTCTAGAAACTAGGGACTTTTATTTGCACTAATAAAATTGATATTCCCTGACCACCTAGGAATCTCCTCAAGTGATGCTGAGGTTCAAACAACTGGGTTCCTACTGAACCTTTTGCAGTTGTATTTCCTCCTGAAGATTCTAACATAAGGTTTCGTTACTCCTGCTATATAATCCTTAACATTGCTTTTGCATCAAGATGAGATTTTAATAATCATTGGTCTCATGGGAAATAACAGTGAACAACAAGAAACATCAACCTCACTATATGTAACGAATGAAAACTAGAATTTGTATTCTCTGTAAAGATGCTTTTACTTCTTCCAGAAGTATCATCCAAAATCCATGGTAAATCTTTAATTTCTTCTAGTAATTGAAATTTCAGAAATAATGCAGTCAGTTTAAGGAGTTAAATGAAAAAAATTAAAATATTTAACAAAAACTGATGGCAGTTTTAAAAATTTTATTTTAAGGTAAAGTTTCTAAAGATTAGTTGAGTGTGATATATAAAACTGTCATCCTTTTTCTTTTCATTAAAGAAAATAGACTTATTTTTTAGAGTTTTAGAACAGATTTAGAGTTACACAAAAATTGGGAAGATAGAGTTCCCATCTACCCATCATCCAATTTCCCCTATTATTAGCATCTTACATTAGTATGGTACATTTGTTACAATCAATATTGATAAATCATTAACTAAATTCCATATATTTTTTTCAGATTTCCTTACTTTTTACCTAATGTTCTTTTTCTGTTTTAGGATATCATCCAGAATACCATACTGTGTTTAGTTGTCATGTGTCCTTAGGCTCTGACAGCTGCTCAGACTTTCCTTGTGTTTGATGACCTTAACAGTTTTGAGGAATACTGGTCAGGTTTTTTGTAGGATCCTCCTCTATCAGAATTTCTCTGATGTGTTTTTCATGATTAGACAGGAATTGTACGTTTTGAGGAGGATCGCAGAGTAACATGCCATTTTTGTCACCTTATATTAAAGGTACATCCATCAACACGGTTTATGACTGTTGACCTTTGCCCATTTTTTAATTGGGTTGTCTTTTTTCGAGTTGTAAGGGCTCTTTATATAACATGGATACAAGTCCCTTATCAGATGTATGATTTGCACAAATTTGCTCCCATTTTTTGGTTGTCTTTTCACTTTCTTTTTGTGTGTTCATGTGCAATTTTATTGAAATTCTAGTTTAATTAACATACATGTCTTTTCACTTTCTTAATGGTGTCCTTTGACGCACAAAAGTTTTTATTTTTGACAAAGTCCACTTTATTTTTTCTTAAAACTGCCATCTTGATAGATTTGGAAATATTTGATATAGGGTAAGATATCCAGAGTGGAAATTTATAATTCATGATACATCAGTGACTGCTTAATTCTAGTTAAATTGCCAGTTTAGGTTGAAATTAATTTGGTAATTAGATTACTTGACAGCTTGGAATTCATTTTTTAGCATCTTTTGTTTAAATTTTGTGGTCATAAGACCAGAAGATGTCTTCAGAGGGTTGATGCTTTGCACCCTGGAGTTTTTATCATATTAGCACGGTGTTTGGCTCATAAAGGGCTTTTAATTCATATTTGTAGAGTGAGTTAAATTAATGAAGATGGACTTGATTCTATAGTCAACAGTTCTTTGCTGACCTAGCGTGTTGGCGCCTTATCTTTTCAACTGTGAAGGTAACAGCCCGTCACTTTGCTGTCTCTACGTTTATAAAAGATTTTATGTAAAAACTATAGAATCAGTAGGTGTTTTTACTTAGAGTTTGAACTAATAAACCTTTATAAATGTGAGATTAATTTTATGTAATACTTTTTGATAGCATTAGCTTAAGGTATGTTCCTCGGGCCTTAACTACTGATGCATAAGAATATGTTATTAGGAAAAGCCTTAATTCCTTCCACAGCTGATGGTAGAACTTTTTATTTTACGTCATTCTTTCAAACACTGGATACCAAAGAGTGTTTAAAGATGGTACCCCAAACCAAAAGGTTATTACCATGAGACGAATTTGCCAAATTGTGCTGAAGTCCTTTTTAGAGTTATTTAAAATATTTGGGAATAGAATTTAGTAAGGTGAGAATCTAGCCTGCAGTTTACCAATAAACTTTATTTGTTCCTAAGAAATTATACACAGAATAAGAGAATTATGTGCCAATGCTAAACCTCTTAAACTTACTATGCTTTCAGAATTTGCCAGCATTAAAACTAAGAAAAAATTTATAGCATCATAGATACTGTGTATAAAAGTATACTTCAGTTTTTACCTGGACATAAACTTATGTCTATTATCCAAGTTAACAATCATATATTAAAGTAGAGTAGGAAAAAAGTTAGGTCTTAGGCATTTTGGTTCCAAACCCCAGCTCTTGCCACATAGTTGTATGGCTCTGGAAGGTTACTTTGAAAACTTGTTTTCCTTAGCAGTAAAGTGGGGATAATTTTACCTTTAACAAAGAGCCATCATTGAAATCAAATAAGATGATGTTTGTGAATATACCAAATACAGAGTAATTGATGAGCAAACAGAAGTTCGGGTAGGGAGGTACTTTATGCTGTGAGTAGCTTTGTCAGGAACAGTGTGAAGTGATACACTGCCATGTCTTTCACGGAGTCCGGGTGAGTAGCCAGTCTCAAATTCATTTGTATGCTTTATTTGTCTCATTAAAAACAGACAAATACACACATCATCATGCATTTTTATTTTATTTCCAAGCTTATGTTTAGTTAATTAAGTATAACATATTTATTGAAAATGCCTAAATTGTGCATATGCACTTCTATACTACTTTCAGATGTGATTAAAATTTCAGTGGAGGGTACAGATTTTGGAAGCATATTTATTTAAACAAGGTCCCTGAGAATATATTTCCTACTTTACTGTGTAAAATATGTGACTGCTTCACAGACCAATAGGTTAGGAGCTGGGGCTAGAGTATTAAAGAGCAAAAACAGAAGTCCTTTCTTCAATTATTATTAATTAGTAGACGGAAAGGAGATAGGGCCAAAGACATTTTGGTTTTGACTATCTTCCATCCAAACTCCCTTCCTGTGTTTGAGATATTTCCCATAATTTGAGTCTTACTAGAAGTCAGGACATATCTCTGTCTACAAAAGCCAAAAAAAAGAAAAAGGCCCAATACTTGCTTACTCCCCCATTACCTTCAGCAGCTAAGCCAATGAATCAGTTGCTCTTACCTGTGGCTTTGAGTCTGGACTGACTGTAGCAGACAGAGGGCTATAGCCACCACGGCATTTAGTTTTGCAAGGGCACCAGTGCTGGGCTGGGACTGTCCAGTTTGCACTTGTAATTTTTAGTCCTGTGTTAAGACAGTAAATTAATTTAATAGTGAAGTTAGTTGTCTTTTTGTTTGGTTTTTCCATTTGGGACTTCTACAGTTGGATATGTAATAAAATTGGGTAAGTCTGCCAGCATCATTGTTGGCTTGGGCTTTTCCCCCCCAAATTTTATCAGCTTATTACTAAATCTCATTTGAATATAAAATAATGCATACCCGTGGTATTTCTTTGGCCAGAGTGTGTTATTTGTGTAAAGCAATTAGATGTTAAGTGTTGAAGTAAAAGTTAATTGTTCTAAATTAACAATATAACTTTTTTAAAAGCTGTTTTTGCAGTGTCAATTTTTTTGATGTATAGTACTATCATTTATGTGCATTTATTAACATTTAAATGGACATCTTACTTTTAAACTAGAATTTTCCTATTAAAAAATATATATCCCATGTGTTTTAAGTCAAATTAAATGTGTTTGCAGCAAGAGTGCTATTAAGAGGGACATGGAATCCTTTTTGGTCATTAAAGATAAACAGCCTGTCAAGAACTTCAGCAACTAAGAAAACTTTAAATGAAACTATCGGAACTAAAGTGCTATTTTCAGCCTTTTTATTTATATTTTAAAAACAAAGAAACAATCATAGCTTTATAGCCACAGATGTTTGTTTCTAAATCGTTCTTTTAAATATGGTGAATTATTAAAATATTGTAAAATGTATTAATATATGTAACCTACATAGATTGCAGGCTTTTAAATAATAAAATCTTTAGGGTAGTAGGAAAAGTATTCTTTATTTACTTCATTTATTTATGTGTTAATGATGCCTAAGAAATTGTTTGATGGTAGGAAAAGTGAGTAAAAATCACTGTATAATTAACACCAATAAAGTAATGCTTGTTGGCTTTATTTTCAAGTGGAAAAGTGTTGTAGCCGTTAGCAGCTGCTTGGGGTAACTAGAATCCGCAAACCTGCTCCTAGTAGCCTTATGCAAGTAATTTGTTCAGTTGAAACAAACAGCTGAAAGAAAAAAGAATTTGGTGAAGGGGATTTAAATAAAGGAATAAAAGCTAATTCTGAGCTTCAACTGCAACTATTTATGTAAAGAGCAGGGGACTAGCCTTATAAATTGTATCGATGATGTAATTGAAAATGATATGTACCTTCGAAGAATGGCCAATGATGGAGAAAATATTGTCAGATATAGTTACTGTAATAAATGCACTAAATATTGGTTAAATTTATCATTGCTTTGCCAGATAGTATAAATCTAGTTTCTATGTTTTGTAACAGTAAAGAGATCAAAGGAAAAGTGTTGTTTCTGTTGTTTTTAGTGGAGTAGCATATATATATTGTTACATTTAAGTATAGGGTTCAGTAGAAGGGAAAAGATTGAAGATGCAAAAGAGGAGGTAGTTTACAAAGGTATGTAACAGATTCCGGAATGGAAGTGAAAGAATTAACCCTGGAAATAGTGACTACTTCTGGCTAGGATCCAAGAGAAGGGGGAACTATGAGTAATGACAGAAAATGTAATACAGAGGAAAAGGAAGTTAGGGCAGCTCTAATAGAATAAACTTAAATTCTTTCAGGAATAGACTTTTTTTTCCAGACATAAAACAATAAGGCAATATCCCTAAAATTACAGACTCACACTATATAGGGGAAGACAGACTCTGAAACAATCAGATTGGTGTTTAACAAAAGGTGAAAAAGTTTGGAGCAGTTTTGTGAGGAATGTTTTCAGGACCAGAAATCAATATGATAAATTGTAATGATGAGAATCACTTGATAATCGGGAGCATTAACTTGGAGGTGGACTAACTTTATGGAGCAAGGTTTGGCAAGTTTGGAATAGTTGTGGGGAAAGTCTCAGGGTAGGTGATAGTAGGATAGACAAGGTGGAAAGACGAGAGATTAGTAGTGCCGCCACTATGACAGCTGCTACTACTACTAATGATCATGGTAATAGCTCGCATTTAACTTTGGCCTAATACTTGCCAAATGGCTTTACATGTATCCTCAGATTTAAGCCTCACAACCACCCTGGGAGGTAGATTACCAGTCAGCAAAATGAGTTTCCAAAATGTTACTTGTCCAGTGCTTCCCCCTGTGGCTGTGCACATCAGGGGCCGGGGTGGGGGCGGGGGGACGTGTCAGAGATTGTATAGGTATAACGATGTTTTTCCACTAAAGTATCTTAGTGAAGGGCATTCTTCTAATGGCACCACATAGCCACGCTGTGGCAGCATTGTATCAGATTTTATGAGCAACAGTCCCAGTTTTGTGTAAGCACACACACACACACACACACACACACACACACACACGGTGTGGGGGGCAGCTTAAAGGAGATACACGAAATTATTAACAGTCTGGGCAATTAAATCACAGGGACTTTTTATTTTCGTTTAGATACTCTTGAATTTTTCTGGTGTCTTTAAATGAGCATGTTGTTTATTTTGGGTGGCAGGGGTGGGTTATTGATGGAAAGGTAGTAGTAAGGAGAATTGTTCTAGACGTAGTAGTATACAGTAGTGGCATCCCACCTTCTCTCTTCCCCTATCCCATTCCAGAAAAATCAGTAATATTCTGCAAACTCAGTATCTCTTTTGCATTGGAATTGCATTTAAGCTTTAAAAATGCAGATATTCCATTTAATGTATTTGGAAAATTTAACTCGTTTCTACCCTTATATGATCATTGCAACCAGCTCCATTCATAGTTACACTAGAGCTTGTACCGTCACCAGTCAATGAATGGTTTGTACGACTTGAGTAGTTAGATAAATAGTAAACAGACTTAGGATAGAGGGCAAAGGTAATAGATAGGAGGGAAATAATAGACTGTGCTGGGCAGGGAAAGTGATGAACACTTGAAAATTCCTGTGATCTTAAAACTACATATATACAGTTTCATATATTTAGTAATTTGATTTAAAGAAACACTAATTTTATCCCTTTTTCTTGTGACTGGTAAATTCATCAGTTTTGTGTGTTGTAAATAAACTTGATTCATTTAATGTACTGAGAAATGTTTTAGAATCAGGTATCACTTTGACTAGTGACTAGTAGTCGTACATTTGGATTTTGGGGCGTGTGTGTGTGTGCACAAACAGCTTTACCTTTTGATTAATAATTTGTAGTGTTTAGGTAAGATATTAAAAACACAATAAGAAATGCCTCATTGTGACAATTATTAGAGCTCCAGTCATATTTATTTCATATTAATGAAATAGCATTGTTTGTACTGAGAATTAAGAGATTCCAAAGCTAAAAATGTACTTAATTTTAATTACACAGTAAACTCTTCTTTTTGTTACATCCCCATGACTTATTTTATAACTAGAAGTTTGTATCTTTTGTTCTCTTTACCCATTTGTCCACCCACCATCTCCCACCTGACAACCACCAGTCAATCTTCTCTTTATGAGCTTAGTTTGGTTTTTTTTTAGATTCCATGTGTAAGTGGGATTTTATGGTATTTGTCTTTCTCTGACTTATTTCACTTGGCATAAGACCCTCTAGGTCCATCCATGATGTTGCAAATGGCAAGATTTTATTCTTTTTTATGGCTGAGTAATATTCTATTCTATATGTGTATACCACAACTTTTTTATCCATTTATCTATCAGTGGACACTGAGGTTGCTTCCATGTCTTGGCTTTTGAAAATAATGCTGCAGTTAATATAGGGATGTATATATCTTTTCTAATTAGTGTTTTCATTTTCTTCAGATAAATACCCAGAAGTAGAACTACTGGATCATCTGGTGGTTCTATTTTTAATTTCTTGAGGAACCTCCATACTGTTCTCCACAGTGGCTGTACCAGTTTGCATTCCAGCCAACAGTGCATGAACGTTCTCTTTTCTCTGCATCCTCACCAACACCTGTCAGTTTCATGTCTTTTTTTTTTTTTATACTAGCCATTCTGACCAGCGTGAGATGATATCTTATAGGTTTTGATTTGCATTTCCCTGATGATGTGTGGTGTTGAGCATCTTTTCATGTATCTGTTGGCTATTTATATGTCTTCTTTGGAAAAAAATGTCTATTCAGATTCTCTGCCATTTTTTGATTGGGTTGCTTATTTTTTGCTGAGTTGCGTGAGTTCTTCATATATTTTGGATATTAATCCCATATTAGATACGTGATTTGCAAATACTTTCTCCCACTCAATAGGTTGCCTTTTCCTTTTGTTGGTGGTTTCCTATGTTGTGCAGAAGCTTTTAGTTTGATGTCCCATTTGTTTATTTTTGCTTTTGTTCCCTTTGCTTTCAAATCAAATCCAAAAAAAATCATTGCCAAGACTGATAGCAAAGATCTTACCACCTGTGTTTTCTCCTACAAGTTTTATAGTTTCTTTAAGACCACATTCAAGTCTTTCATCCGTTTTGAGTTAATTTTTGTGGACAGCGTAAGATAGTTGTTCAGTTTCATTCTTTTGCATGTGTCTGTCTAGTTTCCTCAAAACCATTTATTGAAGGGGGCGCCTGGGTGGCACAGCGGTTAAGCGTCTGCCTTCGGCTCAGGGCATGATCCCGTCGTTATGTTATGGGATCGAGCCCCCCATCAGGCTCTTCTGCTGTGAGCCTACTTCTTCCTCTCCCATTCTCCCTGCTTGTGTTCCCTCTCTCGCTGGCTGTCTCTATCTCTGTCGAATAAATAAATAAAATCTTTAAAAAAAAAAAAAAACATTTATTGAAGAGACTGTCCTTTCTCCTTTCCCCATCATATATTCCTGGCTCCTCTGTTATAGATTAATCAATCATATACATGTGGGTTTATTTCTGGGCTCTATACTGTTCCAGTGATCTGTGTGTCTGTCTTTATGCCAACACCATACTGTTTTAATTACTACAGCTTTATAATATAATTTGAAATCAGGTAGCATGATGCCTCCAGGTTTGTTGTTCTTAAAAGTCTGGTTATTCTGAGTCTTTTGCATTTCCGTGTAAACTTTAAGATTGTTCTTTTTCTGTAAAAAATACCATTTGACTTTGGATAGGGATTGTATTGAATCTGTAGATTGCTTTGGGTAGTTTGGACATTTTAACAATATTAATTTTTCCAAGCCATGACAGCTTCACAATAAACCTTTGGTATGTATTTGTATAAGTGAATATGAACGGCATAATGATTTTTGACATTGTCTTTATAATTCAATATCCAATTATTCTTGAGTAAAATTTATTTTAAAATTTCTATCATATATACTGCACATCAACAACTGATTTAAATATAGACATACTTCTATGACATCCATAAAAAAATCAAGTCGTAAGAGAGCTCTGCCATAAACGTTAAAGATAGTGATTATGCAAATATTTGAGTTGCTAGTTAGTAATTGAAGCCTGTTGCTGTCTGGATTCCAGTATTCTCTTTCATTGCCATATATTCTAATTAATAAGGGAAAATAGCTTCTGATTTTCTTTAGGTTGTGTCCTTGGCCACATACCTATTCATGATGTGAGAGAAAAATGAGAGCTGTGGCTTCTTAAACATGGACAAACAAAATGTGAATTCAACTAAAAAGCCAGACTTAGCAAAATTTGTAGCACTTAGATTGTTGGATCTAATACGCTAGTGTTTATTATATGAAATAGGAGGTCTAGTAAATGCTTAAGCACCTTCTAAAAGTATAAGAGAATATGATATTTGTTTGTAAAATAGTTTTCTATTGTGTTTTAAAATGACATATGATTTACTTTCAAGAGATTCTTAGCTGACTTTCATTAAACGTAGGGAACTGAGAATGAAACATAATAAACTTAAAATGTTGCCCAAAGTCTTCAGATAGTTGAATGATTTGATTTAGAAATATAAACGAATTTCAAAATATTCCTTGAAATGAAATAAATGTGAGATTTGCCTACACTATTATGCTTAGTATTTCTGTGTATTGATCTGGGGCTTTTGTATTAGGAGAGCAAGTGTTCTGATTTAAAGAATATATGCAAATGCCAGAAAATTTCTACTACTTTTATTTTTTGTAGGTGGTTTCAAACACCCTCACAGGTTTTCTACCATGCAGCAACAGAACACGGAGGCAAAGATGTATATCCAGGGCAGTGTCTTTGGGAAGGTTGTGAGCCTTTTCAGCGACAGAGGTTTTCTTTTATTACCCACTTACAGGTACACTTTCTTCATACCATTTGGTCAGTAACTCACCTGGTTGCATTAAAGATCTTGATGCATATTCTTTTACTTCCTCTTTCTCAAAAAAGGATAAGCACTGTTCAAAAGATGCCCTGCTTGCAGGATTAAAACAAGATGAACCAGGACAAGCGGGAAGTCAAAAATCTTCTACCAAGTAAGGACCACGAGTTTTCTTCCCGTTGCACATACAAAAAGAAAAGTCAGGAAATTAGGCAAAACACAGTACCAGTGAAAGACAGCTTAGCATATTGGGAAGCCAGACACCTAGGTTCTAGGTGAGCTCTCCCATTAACCAGCTGTGTGACCCTGTTCAAACTGCTTAAATTCTCCAAGCATCACTTTTCATTCTGGCTAGAATGCATAGTCCTTTAGGACTTTGTAGCTGTAATGTTTTGATTCTAATTTGTAGACAAGTCATTAGAAGGAATGACAGATGATATTTGAGAAATGCTTTGTAAACTGGAAGTGTATATATGTTTCTTTGTCCTTCGAGAGAATAATTGAATATGTATTTGATAATGGCAAAGAGATTTCTTCCTACAACTACTCTTCTGAGGACAGGCCAGGGTGTCGTGTAAGGATTGTATACATATCACTTTTACTGTATGGTTGTTCATTCACCTGTAATTTCACGAGCACATACTTGAAAGGCAGGTAGTCAAGTTCTGGTTGGGTGTAGATTCCTGTAAGAGCCTTATTAGATTTACATAGTATTTATCTCCTATCCTGTTTCTAACTGAGGCTTTTAGTTGTAGAATTTGTAACGTAAATAATATCCTTAACTCTCAAAATGTGAAGGTATAGTACTTTGTCACCATTTATTGAAATATTGATGTGTACTTGGCATTGTACCAGAGATACAGAATTCTAAGAACAAGATCTAGTCTATAACTTCACGGAGCTGAAATTCTAGGAGAACTAGAAGTATGGGGACACAAGCTGCTTGCATACTTCATTCATTCCATTGCTGTTTAGTGAGCATGTACTATGTGCTAGGCACTAAAGTACGATGTGAATATGTGACCAAGGTACGTTTTGCTGTTCAGTGCCTAGAGATCAAATGACAGATATAAGTAATTCTTACTGTCTAGTGTAATCACTACTAAAATGAGGACATGCTGAAGACACTGTGAGAGCCCATGTAAACCAATTTAGGAGACCAGGGAAGGCTTTCTGATGGAAAGTGCATCCAAACTGAGACTCAAAGAATGAGGAGTAGTTAGCTGAGAGTTTCATAAGTCATAGTCATGAGTTTGGATCGTGTCCTAAAGGCAAGGGAAAGTAATTTTTCTGCCAAATATATTTTTGCATATTTTCACTGTACTTATTTGTATATATCATGTAGTGTATAAGAATATGTTGGAATATATTTGGTTTTGCTTAAATTTGGAGGAAAAGATATTTGGGATATCAGTTACACTCAGTCAAAAGTCTTTGTCACTTAAACCTAACATCCAATAACAGTTGTATCTATATATATTCTTGTCTGTAGACATATATGTAGATATCGATGTGAACTGGTTTACAATTTGAAGATGGCTTTACGTTCAGAATTAGTTTACTTATATTTAGAAGTGCCAGAAATCGCCCCACGTTGCAGACGCGAGACCTGAAGCACAGAGGGGCAAATGGAAGTTTTCAAAGTCACACAGGTAGTTAGAGTGTCAGAAATAGACTGTGTTTCCTCACATGTAACTCATTGCTCTTCCCACCATTGCATCACGAGAATGCAACAGATATTGATGCAGTTTTTCTCCTTGACCGAGGGAATCTGGCATAGTTTGAATCTTGTATATAAAATCTCTCTGTACTCCCTCCATTCTGTATCTTTCATAAAGGACAGTAGAAATATACTGAAAAGATTGATTGATATTATCAAATAATGATGAAAATAAGATGATGTAACAAAGTAATAGTTTGAAATACAGTGGTTAGCATAATTTCTTGTTATTATCATGGTAGGTTATCTTTTCCTGGATGACCTATTCCTGTATCAACACACTCTTCTGTAATACTATTTTACTTTTAGGTACTGTTTAACAAAAATAACTTGCAACTCAAGTTATAGACTATTTCTTCTTTGTTAAAATCTTCACATTACATTCAAAGATGTGAACTCCACAGTGTTGATACCATGTTGTATTGATTTTGATTGCATGTTTACCTGCACAGTAACTTTAAAGATGGACTACAGTAGAACATCTGTTGCTTGCCTTTCAATTGTTAGATTGGAAAATAAAAGACTTGAAACTTCAGCCTGATACTAAGAGCCCCTTTGGCTATGCTGACACAAAGTAAACATTAATGCTGGGTCACGGGAGCCTTTATTTATCGTGTATCCGGTTTCAAAGTAGCCACCCTAGGGGCTGGCAGCTTGGTCATCCTTGTCAGTCTGTCGGTAGCGTCATGTTAACGAGTTCTCTCTCTCTCTCCTTAATTTAGACAGCCTGCTGTAGGGGGCACAAGCTCAACTCCTAGAGCACAGAAGGCCATTGTGAATCATCCCAGTGCTGCTCTTATGGCTCTTAGGAGAGGATCAAGAAACCTTGTCTTTCGAGATTTTACAGTAAGCAAGCCTTGAAAGCCTTATCTGTAAAGGTGTCAGCATTGTATGATTTAGATCTTTATTCTTTTCTTTTCCTTTCTTTTTAAGGATGAAAAAGAGGGACCAATAACTAAACACATCCGACTAACAGCTGCCTTAATATTAAAAAATATTGGTAAATATTCAGAATGTGGTCGCAGGTGAGTAATCTGTTTTCCTAAGCCAGAGTGAACTTAGATCATTTTACTTTTACACGTAAGTTAATAAGATTAGATATCTGTGTTTTTATTCACTGTTTTTCTCATCAATTTTGTGAGTATGTCCCAAAGCTTATGGCAAAGTCAGGTCATCATGATCTCTTAAAAGCCAAAAAAGTAGAAGTTGAAACAACCAAAAGATGATCTTTTAATTTGTTTTATTAGGTTAATTTTCTTGCTGACCATAGAATTTAGAGCAAAAAGTAGATTTACTAAAGAGAAACCTTAGAAGTTTATGGGGGAGGGGAAGAGGAATGAATTGGAAAATGAATATATATCATTTGACTCGTGTGAATTAAGATGAAATTTAGTTTTGTGATTGGTGTTTTCATAAAGTCACCAAAGTCATAGATATTGCTAAGATTCATTGTAATGCTCTGAAGTTGAAAACTGACTTTCTGGGGTGCCTGGGTGGCTCAGTTAGTTAAGTGTCTGACTCTTGATTTCAGCTCAGGTCTTGATCTCAGAGTTGGGAGTTCAAGCCGCATGTTGGGCTCCAGAAAAAACAAACTTACTTTTTAAGGGACTTAAGCAAGAGAAACTCAGTATTTTACAGATCTGTAGAAAGTAGAAACAATAACTCTAATCCTTGAGAGAGCAAACATGGAAAGTTCTGTTGATGCCTTTTGGACTTTGTCTCCCTTGGAGCTTGTCTCCAATTTTCTAGTATTCCTTCTGCATTTTCAACTGACTCATCTTAGGCTCTGTGCTGAGAAGTTGTCCTTTGAGGCATCATGCCTTGTAGCTAGTGACTTTCTCTCTGAATTTCTCTCCTCAGACATGTTAGTAGTCCCATCTCTTAGACGTATCCTGCATCTACCTTATTTCTCCTCCCCCACCCCCATTGTACCTTGTCTTATTAGTTCTTTTACATTTCTTGCAGGAACCTTCCAGCTGAATTTTCCAACCATGAAAACAGTCATATACATTATAAAAGAAAAAAAATGAATTTGAGTGTATCAAACTTCTATAAAGATGAATAAACTTTAAAACTAAAGTTTAAAAAGTATTTGCAGTGCAAAAATTACTGTATTTAGTGTATCCAGTGTTCTCACAGATGAATAAGAAAAATTCTTAACATTCAAATAGAAAAACAGCAAAGTTTTTCAGAAAGAGAAATAATGAAGGTTTAGTCACCGTACGAGAACCCAGCATCTTCCTCCTTGATTCATAACATGGTTTCTTACTACCTTTCTCACTGTATTTTCCATTCCACTCTCCTTGTGCTTCATAACATTTCAGTTTCAGCCCAAACAAGCCACGTACAGATTCCTAATCGAGCTAGACTCTTTCAGGTCGCACTTTTGTACCTTTGGTTCCAATGTTCATACTCTTCTCCCTGCCTGGAATGCCTTTCTCCCTGTGGTGCTGGCCTGTTGAATATCTGGAAGCCCTTCATGATTCAGCTCAGGTAGCAGCTTTTGTGTGCAGCCTCCTGTGCTGTGTGCCCCTTCCCCATCGAGTTTGTTCTCTATTTTTGTAATCTGTCTTGTAACATTTTTTTTTTTTGGAAGTTCTCAATATTTCATTACTTTTTTAAATTAAAATTCAAGTTAGTTAACATATGGTGTAGTTTTGGTTTCAGGAGTAGAATTTAGTGATTCATCACTTACATATAACACCCAGTGCTCATCCAGCAAGTACCCTCCTTAATCTCCATCACCCATTTAGCCCATCCTCCACCTCACTTCCAGCAGTCCTCAGTTTGTTCTCTACAGTTAGGAGTCTCTTATGGTTTGCTTCTCTCTGTTTTTATCTTATTTTTCCTTCCCTTCCCCTATGTTCATCTGTTTTGTTCCTTAAATTCCACATAGGAGTGAAATCATATGGTATTTGTCTTTCTCTGGCTGACTCATTTTGCTTAGTGTGATACATTCTAGTTCGTCCATGTCATTCCAAATGGCAAGATTTCATTCTTTCATGGCTGCGTAGTATTCCATCGTATGCATATATATCACATCTTCTTTTTCCATTCATCAGCTGATGGACATTTGGGCTCTTTCCATAATTTGGTTATTGTTGATAATGCTATAAACATTGGGGTGCGTGTGCCCCTTCAAATCAGCATTTTGTATCCTTTGGATAAATACCTAATAGTGCAATTGCTGGGTTGTAAGGTAGCTCTTTTTTTAACTTTTTAAAGAAATTCCACACCGTTTTCCAGAGTGGCTACACCAGTTTGCATTCCCACCAAAAGTGCAAAAGTGTTCCCCTTTCTCCACATCCTCACCAACATCTGTTGTTTCCTGAGTTATTAATTTTAGCCATTCAGACAGGTGTGAGGTAGTGTCTCATTGGGGTTTTGATTTGTATTTCCCTGATGCTGAGTGATGTTGAGAGTCTTTTCATGTGTCTGTTAGCCATGTGTATGTCTTCTTTGGAGAAGTGTCTGTTCATGTCTTCTGCCCATTTCTTAACTGGATCATTTATTTTTTGAGGGTTGATTTTGATGTGTTCTTTATGGATTCTGGATACTAGCCCTTTATCCAGTTTGTCATTTGCAAATACCTTCCTCCATTCTGTTGGTTGCCTTTTAGTTTTGTTGATTGTTTCCTTCACTGTGCAGAAGGTTTTTTCTTGATAAAGTTCCACCAATATTTCTTTTTGCTTTTGTTTCCCTTGCCTCCAGAAACAGGTCTAGTAAGAAGTTGCCTCAGCCAAGGTCAAAGTTTGCTACCTGTTTTCTCCCATAGGATTTTAATGGTTTCCTGTCTTATATTTAGGTCTTTCATCCATTTTGAATTTATTTTTGTGTATGGTGTAAGATAGTGGTCCAGTTTCATTCTTCTTCATGTGGCTGTCCAGTTTTCCCAACACCATTTGTTGAAGAGATATAACAATCTTACTGTTTTGTAAATAGTTTAGCTGGTTTTGGTTCAGGTCATGATCTTATGAGTTGTGGGATTAAGGCCCGTGTCAGGCTCTGTGCTCAGCAGGGAGTCTGCTTGGGATTCTCTCCCTCTGCCCCTCCTCCTACTCATGTGCACACTCACTTGCTCTTTCTCAAATAAATAAATAATCTTAAAAATAGTTTTTATATGACTTTTTTCTCCTGCTGACCTATGTGTAGACTTTCTCTGAGTAATCTTTGTAGTCTGAACACCTAGCACAGTACTTAATATGTAGTAGATAATCTCTACTTTCTGTTCATCCTTAAGATTCAACTCAGGGGTTACCTCTTCCTTTCCTGACATCTTCCTTACTAGCCTGCCTCTGACCTGTGGTGCCGTAGGTCCTCCCTACCACCTCACATGTTGCATATTACCACCGTAGATGGCGAGATCTTTGAAAGCAGGGATCGATATTGGTTTTCATTTTTGTGTCCTCAGTGCCTAGCATATTGTTTGGAATGTAATAGCTGATTCAGTAAGTATTTGATTGATAGACAGGTGGAAGGAAAGAAGTCTCACAAATTCATTCTTGTCCAGAGTTCTGATCTGGAATTTGTTTAGATAATTAGAATTCTAAAAGTAATTTTATAACTTTTTCTAAGCACTTTTTCCTCACATTCGGATTGCACATTCTTAGGCTTATAGCAGAGCCACTTTGGCTAGATCTACTGTAATTATTGAGCCAGAAGTTTCCATTTTACTGTTTTTGTTTTGTTGTTGATTTTGTTACTTTATCTTTAAACCTTCGAAATATCTTCTGGCATCTTCAGTTACTATGATCTTAGAATAGCAGAATCAAAAGAATGAAAACAATCCATTAAATTCTTACCATTCATCCTTTCAGTGAAGGCTGAACTGTAGAACTTCATTCAAACATCTCCAGTGATGTGGAGTTTGCTTAGCAAGAGTACTGACAGAATCTGGCAAACGTATGTGGGAAGAAGAGAGTGTAGGAAATCAGCTGCAAAAGATAATTCCCTGTTGAGATTTCTCATCTCAACAGAGATGAGAATGGAATAAGTAACAGGGTATGATTTTTTGTAGACTAAAGCCAACTCTGTTAGCAATAAGAAAATTGCAGATTGATAGAAAGATGCATGGAAATTTAACTTCATTCTTGTAGTACAGTATACTGAACAATATGAAATGTCAGCATTTTTAAAATTTGAAATTCAGAATCTGATTGTTTGAATAATGTAAAATGTTTAAATCCAGTTTATCTCCATTCTGATGAAGTTTGAGCTCTGGAGAATTGCAATATATTTCTCCTCCTTTTGATTTATATACCTTTTATCAATATAATATATGGGTCTTATTTAAAAATCAAGTGGTACTTTTCTATACACTGATAATGAACAGTCTGAAAAATAAGAAAATAGTTCCATTTACAGTATATCAATCTTGAGAATTCCTTCAATATTGAATCCCTTTTTCTAGAATCTGAATTATTTCCTTTTCTTGATTTACTCCCTCATAATAATGCATATCCTCCAATAATTTTAAAACCTCACATATCTGAAAATGTCTTTGTTTTTATTCATGATAGTTTGGCTAGACATAGAATTCCAGACTGAAAAGGTTTGTTTTGTTTTGTTTTGTTTTAAGTCTGTGAGGGCATTGCTCTCATGTCTTCCAGCATGCAGCTTTGCTCTTGAGACTCGTCTGTAACATCCTGGTTCCCTTTCCTATGTTTGTGATCTATTTTCTTCCCTAGAAGCATTTAGGATCTTTTTTTTTAATCTTACTTTCTCATATCCCGAAGTTTTATGACGTTGTGTCTTGGTGTAGGTATTTTGTTGCAATCAGTCAAGTGGGTGTTTCATTTCAATGGATCCTTGAATCAGGAGATTCAAGTCCTTCCATAACGGGAATTTTTCTTATATGCTTGTTTTTATAATTCTCTGCCAACCATTGTCTCTATTCCCCGTTTCTTGAACTTCTGTTTTTTGGATGCTAGACCCTCACGGATTGATCCTCTAATTTCTTTTCTCTCTTAGTTTTCATTTTCGTCTGTTTAATTTAATTCCTGGAAATTTCCTTGACTTTATCATCAAGTCTGTTGAATTTTTACTTAGGCTATCCTGCTTTCATTTCTAAGAGATCTTTAGGAGTAGCGCCAGTGGTTGCTATTTTATTGCACCCTACTCTCCCCTATAAGTATAGTTGCTGTTTCCCCTAAATTCCTCAAAAGCATTTGGGCTTCATCTGTATTGAGAAAAAAATACCAGCAAGCCAGTTAGAAGCTTTGAGTGCATGATCTCCACATGTCACTGGGGATTGCCATTTTGGGTGACCCCTCATGAACCAATTTATTTATTAGAAGTCCTTCAAATGTCAGTCTCTAGGGAGAGATTGTTTCTCCAGGGGAAAATCTCTAATTTTCTTGCCTTTGGAGGTGGGCAGTTTGGAGGAGGGTCAGTGTAAAAATCCCATGTTTTGGAAACAAATGGGAGAGGGAGACCAGGAGGACTTCACTGTGGTTGAGTATTTTACTTTCACCTAATCCTGTTTTTTGTCTGTTTGATCCCTCGCCCCCAATCCTTCACTGTGTCTGTGTTTCTGTAAGTCCTATGCCTTGCCTTTCTGGTTTAGTTTTTTCAGAGAATTTTCTTTAACTCATTTTGTACAATTTTGGAAGGGAAAGGAGAAAAACCTGCATTCAAACTGCTAATTTGTATCTTAAATTGTTTTCACTAATGCTTACAGGTTATTTTTCATTATTAAGTATATTAAAGTAATACAATGTTTATCCTTTTCTAAACATATCAAAAAACATCTTGAAATTTGAAATTGAATACCATTTTTTTTTTTTTATAAAGATTTTATTTATTTGACAGAGATAGAGACAGCCAGCGAGAGAGGGAACACAAGCAGGGGGAGTGGGAGAGGAAGAGGCAGGCTCATAGCGGAGGAGCCTGATGTGGGGCTCGATCCCACAACACCGGGATCACGCCCTGAGCCGAAGGCAGACGCTTAACCGCTGTGCCACCCAGGCGCCCCTGAAATTGAATACCATTTTATACAACAAAACAGACATACTTTGTTTATCTAGTGTTTATTTTTTAAAACCCCCAAAAGTAAAAGATAATAATTTATTACAAAAATGGAATTGTTATGGAATGCCTGGATGGCCCAGTTGGTGGAGTGTGCAACTCTTGAGGGTTGTGGGTTTGAGCCCCATGTTGGGCGTAGAGATTACTAAAAAAAAGTCTTAAAAAAAAAAAATTGTTGCTTTAAAATCATCCGGGTGATTTAAACTTAGTCTTTTAGTTTTATCCACGTGACATAAAAATAAAAGAATTCTTTTTAACATGTGGGAAAATTATTCTAATTTGTGAAATTTTTCAAACTGAAAGATTTTTTTCAAAATGTTCATTAATTATAGAGGGAAAATAATTTGATTCTCACTTTGTAATTTTTTTATTATTGAAGTATAATTCACATTCAGTGTTAGTTTCAGGTATACAATATAATAATCGAACAATTCTATGCATTACTCAGTGCTCATCAATATAAGTGTACTTTTAATCCCTTTAACTATTTTACCCATCCCCTCACCCACATCCCTGTTGGCAACCACCAGTTTGTTCTCTGTATTGAGGAGTCTTTTTTTGTCTCTTTTTTTGTTTGTTCATTTGTTTTGTTTCTTAAATTCTACATGAGTGAAATCATATGGTATTTGTCTTTCTCTGACTAATTTTAGTTAGCTTTATATCCTCTGGGTCCATCCATATTCTTGAAGATGGCAAGATTTCATTCTTTTTGATGGCTGAGTAATATTCCTGTGTGTGTGCGTGTGTGTGTGCGCGCGCACATAGGCTCACACTACATCTTTGTAACCCATTCATCTGTGGATGGACAGTGGAGTTGCTTCTGTATCTTGGCTATTGGAAATAAAGCTGCAATAAACATAGGGGTGCATATATCTTTTCAAATTATGTAAGTTATTTTTAAATCAAGTTTTATAGGACTGTTTTTTCTTTTCCAGAAAAAAATTGTAGAAATTTCTAGTTCATTGAAAAATTTGTTTAATAAATTTTTGAAGTAAATCATACCTAAAGTATTAAAAAACAGAATAATAAAGCTCAATGAATTATCACAGATGAACCACCCACAGAACCAGCCATCCAAGTTCAGAAATAGAGGAACACCAGTACCACAGGGCCCCTTTGATTCCCCACCTCTCTTTATCTCATTTTTCTCAGTGGAACCACACTCCTGATGATACACCATAGAATTTTGCCTGATTTTGCACTTTATAGAAGTGGAATCATATGGTGTACCTTTTTTTGTACTAGCTCCTTTATTCAGCTTTGTTTGTGAGATTCGTTCATGTTACATGTGGCAGGACATTGTTCATATTCTTGCAGTATAGAATTCTGTTCTGAGAATATACTCAAATTTGTTTTTTCCATTCTACTTTTGGTAGGCATATTGGTGGTTTTCAGTTTGGAGCTATTAAAAATAGTGGTGCTATGAACATTCTATACATGTTATATTTGGCCATTTATGTATATATTTCTATTGAGCTTTTAAGAAGGATTGGTGATTCATAGGATATTATAACTTGAGTACATAGTGCCAAACAATGCCAAAGAGATTTTATCAATTTATACTCCCTCCAGCTATGTATGAGAATCACAGTTGCTCCACATACTTGCCAACATTTGGTATTGTAATTTTAATTTTTAGTTTTAGCCATTTTGGGGGTGGTATATGTACAGTATGGAAACTACATAAAAGCAAATAGCCAAATGGCCAAAAAACATGAAAGATGCTCAACTCCTTAATCTCCTTTTTTTTTTTTTTTTTTTTTAAGATTTAGTTATTGTTTGAGAGAGAGAGAGAGAGAGCATGAGCAGGAGGGGGAGAGGGAGGAGGATAGAGCCTCTGAAGCCGACTCCACACTGAGCGTGGGGCTGGACGTGGGGTTCGATCTCACGACCCTGAGATCACAACCTGAGCTGAAACCAAGAGTTGGATGCTTAACCGACTACACCACCCAGGGGCCCCAATTTCCTTTTTTTTTTTTTTTTAAACAGTTGTTTTTTACTTCTTCCTTTGCTTTTGAGTGGCAGAAATGATACAATCCCCGTGTGTTCAATTTTGGCTTTAAATTTCTGTGCTTTTTCCCATAAATTTTTTTCCCTACAATGTTCATTCAAAATTTGGAAGTCTAGTTCCTTCCTCTTCTTTAGTTCCTTTTACCCAGGGTTATTTTAATGAAGGCACTGCAGTTCTTGGGTAATCTCATGCTGGTTGATTTTTTTTTTCCTGACATTTTTCTGACATTTAATGTAGAAGTTTTCGCACAGAAGGTAAACTTGACGTAATTTTGCAGTGAACATCTCTATATACCAATCACCTAGCTTTTACCATTAATTGACATTTTACTGTACTTTTCTTATCACAGAACTATTTCATCCTTCCATTTGGGGCTGATTTTTACCACTTTTCTCCTCACCCCTCAGCATCACTGTTTTTTTTGGACAGTGCTCACTTTAATAATTTTTCTTCTTTATATACATAGCCACATCAATATTGTAATTTTGGGGGTAGAAAATTTTTAAGTTTACAAATTAAAAAGAAATAGCTGCTTTTATGGAGTAATGTCTCATTCAGGTGTTAAGCCTCCCATTATTAATGAAGGGAAAAAAACTTGAATCATCTGTAGAATATAATTTTTATTTTCATAAAAAAATTTCTTGAAAGCAGCCATCTTAGGGGCACCTGGGTGGCTCAGTCGGTTAAACAGCTGACTCTTGATTTTGGTTCAGGTCATGATCTCATGGGCTGTGGATTGAGGCCTGCATCGGGCTCCACACTCAGCAGGGAGTCTGCTTGAAGATTCTCTCCCTCTGCTCTCCCCCCCAACACACATGTGCTCACAGTCTCTCTCTGTCTCCCTCTAAAATAAACCTTAAAAAAAAAAAAAAGGCGACCATCTTATTTCTCTCCAGCTGTTTTCTGACATCATCTGAATTTTTATTTAATTTTGCCTTATTGTGGCAAGGACACTTAACATGAGATCTACCCTCGTATCAAGTCACTAAGTGTATAATATGGTTGGCTGTAGCTACAGTGTTGTTTAGCGCATCTCTCAAGCTTATTCATCTTGCTTAACTGAAGCTCTATGACCATTGATCCTCATTTCCTTCTCCCCCCAGCCCCTGGTAAATACCATTTCACTCTTTGATTCTATGAATTTGACTACTCTAGAAACATGATCTGAATTTTCTAGAAGTATGAATGAAGCCTGTTACAGAATTATGCCTGGCAGTCCTCCCATATTTAGAAATGTACCACAGAGAAAGGCCAAATAGTCAGATGATCTTCCCTAATTCTGCTACTACTGTTTAGCTAGAAAGTCATTTCAGTTTAGGGTGCCTCAAGATGGCCTCAAATTACTCATCTGTAAATTGAACAGGTTAAACTAGTTGTTTCCCAGATTCCTCCTCTTCCTGCAATACTATATTAACGTTACTGTGTGTAGAACTGTGCATTGTTTCTTTAAAAACTTCAGAGTTTTGTTTTTTCTGTTTTTTAGATTCCATGTATTAGTGAAATCGTATATTTGTCTTTTTCTGACACTTTGCAGTTAGCATAATACCCTCTAGGTCCCTCCGTGTTGTTGCAAACGGCAAGATCTCATTCTTTTGTTTCATGGTTGAATGATGATACTCTGTTGTGTTGATATACCGCATCTCTGCCCGTTCATCTGTGGTTGGACACTGGGTTGCTCCCATACCTTGGGTGTTGTAGATAATGTTTCAGGAAACGTGGAAGCGCACATACCTTTTCAAATTAGGTTTTTTGTTTCCTTTGGGTAAATACTCAGTAGTGGGATTACTGGATCATATGGTATTTCTGTTTTTTTAATTTTTTTGAAGAACCTTGAATTTTTGGTAGAATTCACTAGAGAACCCCTGAACCTGGTGCTTTCTGTTTTGGGAGGTTTTCGGTTTTTTGGTTTTTTTGTTTTTTCAATTTCTTCAATAGATACAGGCCTTTTCAGATTTTCTGTTTCACTTTGTGTAACTTTTGGAAGTCTGTTTCTTTCAAGGAAGTGGTATGTTTCATCTAGAGTTTCAGATTTGTGGGCATAGTGTTATTCATACTAATTTTTTATTGCCTTTGATGCCCATGGGATCTGTAGGGATCTTTGGTACCTTTCCCGCTTTCATTTCCAATATTAGTAATTTAGGTACGCACTGTTTTTTCTTAGATGGCATGTCTTAGAGAGTTCTTGATTTTGATGTTTTCAAAGAATCAACTTTTGGTTTCATTGATTTTCTCTTTTCAGTTTCATTCATTTTGGCTTGAATTACTTCTTCTACTTGCTTTGAATTTAATTTGCTCTTCTGTTGATAGTTTCCTAACGTCGAAATTTTGATTATTGATTTTAGATCTTCTTTTCTAATAATATGCATTCAATCAATGCTATAGATTTCCCTCAAAGCACTGCTTTCATGGCATCCCACAGATTTTAATAAGCTGTATTTCTATTTTAATTTAATCCAAAGTATTTTTAAAGTTAAGATTTCTTCTTGACCCATGTATAACTTCATGTTACCCATCTGTTGTTTACATCATAGACTTAGGGATTTTCCAATCAATTTTCTGTTATTAATTCCTGGTTTAATTCCATCTTGGTCTGAAAACTGACCACATTGCTACTAGCATTCTTTGAACCATCTTTTTATACAGGTGGCTTCTTTAAGTGTATTAAAAGCAGCAGTATGTGGTATATGGTAAAAACATTTGTTCACTGAAAAATTGCTACATGGATACAAGGAAATTCTGTCATGCCTGGAAACATTTTTTACCCATGTAAGCTTATAGTGTATTCCATTCACCAAAGTGTGCTGAATACATGAAGTAAAAAATGTTTAGTTTTTAAACGTGCAGAATCCATAAGAGTCATCACTGACCTCAGAACCTCTCTTTGGTTTTTTTTCCAGATTGTTAAAGAGACATGAAAACAACTTATCAGTGCTAGCCATTAGTAACATGGAAGCTTCCTCCACCCTTGCCAAATGCCTTTATGAACTTAATTTTACAGTTCAGAGTAAAGAACAAGAAAAAGACTCAGAAATGCTGCAGTGAAAAATAATTCCACTTCTATAGTGGGGACTCAAAGTCACATACATTTCACATACTGTTACTGAAGAAAGCACCAAGTCTTAATGGAACAGAGACCATAGAATGAATTATTTTATCTCCTCCCATGATGCTGAGAGGAAGCTTCGTATTCTGATCTCTGAGCGAATCCCTTTGTTCTCTGTTTAAAAAAATCTAAAAAGAAAAAAAAAAAAAACTGCTGTGGGATTGTCAACCAGCTTATCTGCAGGATGTCTCTCAGATCTGATAAATCCTGATGGAAACTGGTATGATCAGAATTCAGTACCATCCACATTGGAATATACATGGAATATTGTAAAACCTACATGAGCAGATGAAATAGAAGCATTAAATATTTTTATCTATATCCAAAAAGGAGCACATTTTTATATTTACAAAACCGTTTAAGCTGGTTTGAATAATTAAAAAAAAAAAATTTCAGCACACCTATACCCCCGATCTCAGAGGGGGCCACCAATATCTAGCTATGGATTGTGTGTTTTGTTTAGAAATCAGTAGCTTGGTTTTCTTACTTGAGCCAATATATTTTCACTTATTTATTATCATAAAAATTTACCAGTCTGAATAGATCTTGTAAATATTTGTGAATAGAACGAACACCTTTCATGCCACTGCAGCCACTGGAAATACATTCTGTGGTGTCCTAGAAGCATTATTGGTAGGTTCTAAAGTTTTCTAGACTTTCCTGTCAATTGTAAGTAATTGTGATATATTCTACGCAGTGGATGAATGTTCTTTAAATTTGTGTAAATACTTCTGCAAAGGTACTGATGCTGTAAAGTCAAAACAGTTTTGTGGAACTGTGATTTTTTTTTCTTTTTTTTTTCTTTTTTCTTTTTTTTCTTTTGTTTTGTTTTGTTTTGTATTATACACCTTGTAGAACTCATTTTGCTGGCTGAAAGAGTATGGAATAATATATCTCATGTCATTTTTGTAGAAGAAAAACTATTTGAAGGTATTTTTTGGTTTTCCCTAACATGTATCCACTGTAAACGTTTGTCACGTGCAAGCTCAGAGCTTGGACAGAATTTTTTGTATTTGTAAATTGGTTTAAATACATGGAATTTTATACAGGTTTTCTCCTGTGTTATATATGCATTATGTGCAGGTATGATATTTTCTTCACTACTTTTTCTATCTTAATATAGTGTGGAATTTTATTGTATTATTCTTCCATTCTTAATACTGTACCACATTCCTGCTCAGAAACTGCTCACTTCCTTAAATTGTCTTCTTCCCCCCAGCGTGAAATGTATCCATTTATAACTGCCTATTGCCTGTTCTATTAGCATCCAAAAATGTGGAAGGCCTCCCAACCACCATTTCTGCTGTGTCCTTAGGATGTGCAGTAAAAAATATAGACCTAACAGTTTATGTTATAGAATGGCTTTATTTACTTTGGTGACTGTTTATAGTTTTTAAATAAAAGACTGAACATTTTCTTGAGTCCTTCATTTCTGAGTATGCTTAAGACATTCTTTAAAAATATAGAGAGAATCCCAAATTTAGCTGAAGACAAGGTCCAGTCACCTATTTAATTATATGTCCATTTATAATACATTAAATAGAGAACAGATTAAAAGAGGTCCTTTACATGACAAATTCGCCTGAGATAGCAGGAGATGGAGAGTATTTTCTATTTGTCATGATGTAAAGCAAAACCAGATTACTGTTTGATACTGTGTTTTTTGATTGTTCATTCAGAACCACGATGCACCCAAATCTTCAACTTGAATTTAGGGGCAGATTCTTAGAGTAAAAGGATCTCAGTTCGGATATAAAAAAAATTTTTTAATAGTTGGAATCAACTGGTATTGAAGGAAAATCTAATTTCTCCCTGCAGCGGGGTCCCCGGCGCTGCACTCTGCCGTGTAGTCATGAACGCTAAAGACTTGTCAGCCGACATTAGCCACCATCATTTCCGAGGGTCGTGGGGTTTATTCTTGGCCCACCTCCCAAGACTGGGGCTACCCACTTGATGCCACAGAGATCATGTGGATAACACTAAAATGTCCTCAACTCCCCCAAACTTATAAGGCTCCCAGTTGTTGATACCAGTTGGAGAGTATTCATTGTACTTCTCTAAAAAAATCTCAAATTTTTCTAAAATAATTTTGTGTAACATCAATGTATGTTTTAAAGGGACATGTTTCTTTGCAAAATAAGAAACTGCAGGGTAATTAGATAGAAAAGAGAAGAAACTCCAGGCTCAGAAAAACGGATTTCGCACTCACGTTCTTCCACCTCATTGGGATTGCACGCTGTAGTTCTGGCTTCTGTGCTGTGCTATGTGAATATGTCTGTAGGCCCTTCGATCATTGGTCTCAGCAGAGAATTTTCTAAATGTATTTGACCTAATGAAACCAAGTATGGCTTCCCACTTAGGTTTTTCTCGTATAGCTTTATAGAATTATTATATAATGAAATAACACGGACTTTCTGGGTAATGGAATCGAAGTGCTCTTGCACAGTAAGTTCTGCATAACCCTCTCATTCATGAAAAGGTGCTCCTTGCTAGACAGAAACTTG
Source organism: Ailuropoda melanoleuca (assembly GCF_002007445.2). Classification (NCBI taxonomy): domain Eukaryota; kingdom Metazoa; phylum Chordata; class Mammalia; order Carnivora; family Ursidae; genus Ailuropoda; species Ailuropoda melanoleuca. The sequence continues at coordinate 36,568,936 of NC_048233.1, forward strand.
CTGATTTCCAGTATTGTTGTTTTGTCTAAAGTTCTGTAAATACATGCTTTAATGTTATCTTTGAGAAATCTATGTAAATAATATAGTCTACAACATAGAGACTGTACAATTCTGTGTTATATATGTGCCTAGTGCTCTGTTGGCACTCAATAAATTTTAAGTAACAAAATTGATAATCATATAGCCAAGGCATATTTTTCTTCCAAGCTCTAGACAGGATGTGACTATATACTAATGAGACTCCATAGTGCAAGCCACACATGAAAACTCGTCTCATTACTTTATAGTCATGCCATGTATGTTTTTTTTTAACCATAAAATGACAATAAAAATGATTTTTAAAATGAGAATGTTTCGGATAAGTGACTTCTGTCCTGCTCTTAATCACTGTGATTAAAATATTATACACCAAAGAAAGAAAACACGATGTTCTTCATCTCTGAAACAGAAGCCGCGAAGAAGCAAGGAGCACGGCTACGGGATTAACCGCGTGGGGCACCTGGCGCTTGACTGTTGGATCTTGACCAAATCATAATAAGGTGAAAGAGAAAAAAAAATTCAGTATCTATCCCAGGGAAATTTGGGCTTATCGTGCTCGTATTACCTTAAGCTGTCTCCAGAGTTCATAAACAGTCACTGAAATACTCAAAATTTTAACTACCTTTTGTGAGGCAAATGAAGACAGTGTTATTTCTAGTTATAGTACAGCCAATGTTCACTTTCTCCACTCCCATATTTGTGAATCTTTAGTTGGATTCCTGGATTCTCCTTTCATGAAAGAAAGGAACAGATGTTTCTTGGTAAAAAATTAAGTCCAGGATTGCGTTGTGTGTAAGTTAAGAAAGGCGAAGGCACATTGTCACATTCCTAGGTAAGCAGTTCCATTTCTTCTGATAATGAGTACACTTGAATATTAAGAGAAAAAGCTATCATGATAAGTCAAGTCCTGGTCCTTGTGGATTTCAGTCTGAGACACAATCCACACTGGATACATATATTCAAAAGATAAACTGCTTTTAAAAAGTAACTTTTGTGAGTAGGTAATACAACCAGGCGATTCGAGAATCAAACAGTTGTTAAAAAAGATATTCACTGAAAAGTTGCCCACATCTTTCCCATCCCCTGGCTTCCACCCCCACTGCCAGATAACCGCTGGTCATGTTTCTTAAGTACACCCCTGGTATTGATTACAAAAGAGCAAATATGAGTGGGTTATTTTTATGCAAAATATTTTATACCATAAACACTGCTGCACTTCAAAAAATGTTTAGTATTTTAAGACCTTTCCATATTGGTTCGTAAAGAGCTTTCACTTCATTTTTTACAGCTATGTGGTACTCCATTTTATGGGTACAATATGATTTATTATTTGGACCCCTTATTGACAGATATTTAAATTGTTTCCAAACTTTAATTATGCTGGTCACTAACATTTGCTTGCCACAGTCCCTGTCATTCACCATGCTAAGCATTTTACATGTATCGTCTCAGTCTTTATAAAAACCCAGTGAAATAGCTAATGTTACAGGTGAGTATAGAGGGTTGGGATGACTGACTACCTTGACCAAAGTCACGTGGCAAGTAAGTGGAGCCATGTAATCACACATGAAGCTAATTGTAAAGAGTAATTAGATTCTTCCCAGGAAGAGTCCGACATAAGACACTTGTTTTTGGTGCAAATATTTTTTCTATTTGCTGCATTGTTTCTATTAAGTATTTTCTTCCTATGCATTATGTTGACTTTTTAAGATTTTCTATAATACCTCAGATTTTTCCCCCAAGTATTTCATTTATTAATTTGGCATCACTTAACTTCTTAGAGCCAGAAAAACTTTCTGGGAATTCCCTTAACAAAGGAACATGGCTAAGACAAGGGTTTATAGTAAATTGAAACCACAGTTTCCAACCAACAATTATCCACTCTGGTGTATAATTTGAAAAACTGTTAGCTGATTCTTCTGGATAAAGTTATTCTGAACTTTTTAAGAATGTTAATAGGTTTTTTCCCTCTGTTTATACCTCCCTTACATCTCATTCAGCTTGAGCGTTGATGGAGTACTTAGCTGCTCGTTCGGAAGATGGAGGAGACAGTCCCGCTCTGAGGCTGAGACACGCTTCCCAATGCGGCCCAGTAACAAAGGTAAAACACAGGCTGTATGAGAATCATAAAGTGTTTTGGGAGTTCAGTCACACAGCAGGCTTCATTTGATTGATGAGTGGGGAAGGCAAAGTGGAATGGGCTTCGTGGAGAAAGAACAGTGTCTTTTGGAGACTTTAAGGGCTGACAGAAATTTGACCTAACAGTGGTGAGAGAGTGTTTGAGTCTGGAGAGGTCTTGTTCAAGAAAAAAGGTTATGGATTCAATGGTGCGGTGTGACATAGATGTTGCTACAGCAGAGAGATGCTCTGGCCACCAAGTAAAGAACCTCAAGGGCTTCATCAAGTGTAGGTTGAATCACATTGGGTGGGGGTGGGGGAGGGTTTCCAGAATCTCTGCACTGTACTTTATAGTTTCCCCAAACTGATGGAGAAATGTTTGTTTAGCCTCTGCTTTAGAGAGGATTTATTGATCTGAGTGATCAGATATGATGCCCTGTCTACAGCTAAACTGTGTGAAAGATAAAGAGACTAATTTTAGGGTTGACCCTTTCAACAAATCCACTCTTGCTGGGCTAGGAACAGGCAACTTTCTGAGTTGTGCAACCTTTGAAAGTTGACGTACTTTGTTAAAATACTAACTGAAAGAAAGGAACGGAAGCTACCACAATCTAGCACAGAAGGCACAATGTGAAGTGTAGGTGCACAGGGACTTCACTCTTGCACAGACTAGGCACCGGCACATTTGTTGCTCTGTTTTTCTGTTTCCAAACAGGAGGGCAGTTTATGCAATGCAGAATTCTTTCAGTGGCAATTTTCCCCCAAAATTTATGATTTCCTTTTCCCATTGGGACTTGGTTGAAAGAAAGGAAAAGATGGAAGACTGGCAGATTGACTACCACAAATCAGAACAAGGCTCTGAGCTTTTTTTTTTTTTTAAGCACCAAGTTTTATTGTGAAATCCCCACCTCAGACACATATAACAAAGTGCATAAAATGAAGAGTGGAGCTTTTTTACTGTAAAGCAAACCCCTCTGTAACCACCGCCCAGATCGAGAAGTAGACCTTGGTAGTCCCCCTCCTCCCCAGAAGGCCTTTGTCCCGGTCAAAACCCCCCCACTCTCACACCCCCACACCAGTGACCACTCTCCTGATTTTAAGGACAAGCACTTCCTTTAAAGTTTTTTTTTAATCACCTAAGTATAAATCTCTAAATGCTATAATATAGTTTTGTCTATTTTTGAACTTAATATAGAAATGCAGTATTCAATTGTATTCTTTTGTTTCCATCATCTTTCACTCAACCTGGCTGTAAGATTCATCTATATGGTTCAAAGTAACAATAGTTCCATTATTTTCATTGCTGAATGAGTATTCCAGCATTGATGGCGTTTGAGTTGTTTCCAGTTTGGGGCTATTACAAATGATACCATGAGCATCCTTATCCTTGTCTCTTGGTGTACTTGGGAATGCATTTCTGTTGACCATTTTCTTAGCTGTGGAACTGTATCTAGTTGTCTATTAAGATAGTACCACAGAGCAGCCTACAAGAGTTTACAAAACATGGCTATAGTTCGTGTTCAGTGCTAAGAGATCCTGGAACTATCCAGAGATGCCACAAAGTCAGCTGGGTTGGGGGATGGGCAAGAGGATAGCTTAGTGGGTTTGCTGCCTTCACCTTGAGCCTGGGCAGACCCATTCATAATGGTTCAAGATTTTGCTTAGAAGGTGTTCTGTAAAGTTTGTTGGCAATACAGCATATAGGAATTAACACTGCTCAGAGCAAGTATTTAATATCAGTGGAATTAAATGGTTAAAAGAAGTCTGAAGGGTGAACTGGAAGAGAAGACTAGATAGAGGGACCAGCTGGTTAGACAGTTGAGTAGGTGAGTGATTATGAGAACTTCCTGTACCCTGGAGAGGGACAATGGAATTAGAACTATGGACAAGCCATTTCTGGTCCTCAAACTGGGTATGGTGAGTGAGGAGTAAGTGTGGGGCAAATATGGTTGGGTAGATCTTGTAATGAGCCAAAAGGCAGCACTGGGACATAGTTACAAGCATAGACTTTGGACTCAGCTACCTCTGTGAGGTCTGAGCGATCCTAGCTAAGGAACTGAACCTCATCCTCATTTGACAAATGAGGTTAATAATAGGACCTACTTTAAAGGTTGTTATGAAAATTAAGGGAGATAATGCAAATAAAATGTTGGCACAGAGCCAGTAAGAAGCGCTTAGTGTTAGTCCCTGCTGCTGTGGTTGGGAATCATAATTGCACTTGCTGGAGCACATGCTATCAGCTGTTAAAGTGTAAAAGAAGGACTTCAAGAAATGATTTACAAAAAGCCATGTTACAGTGATTATTTTAGAAATGTCTAGAATCCCTTTAGGCAAGTATGTAAATAAAAACCTGTTGAATTGAGCATACACAGCCTGACCTTACCAACAGCTGGATTCCTACAAGAATCTTATTCCACCCTGGGACTGTGAGCACCCAGGAAATGTTCAAGATCTTATCTCTCTGCTTTGTGGGATCTAAACCCCAGATAAAGTGGTATTTGAAAACAAGGTTTAGAAAAAGAGTGAAGGATAAACTGTCAGGCGCTGTAGCTGCCTCTGAGAGGGAGAACAGAATCTAAAGGGTTTTAAAGATGAGCTGTGATCTAACGAATTATGTTGTTCTAACAGAACAGCTGTGGTCTACAGGGGATCTAAAAAAGTTACATAGTGGTTTGCTTCTTGACTGCACATTAGCCTCTACCTGGGAGATTTTAAACTATCCTAAACCCAAAGACTGGTTAAATTGGTCTGGTGTGAGCCTGTGTATTGCCTTTTAAACTAATTAATTAATTCCAGTATAGTTAACATACAGTGTTATATTCGTTTCAGGTGTACAATATAGTGATTCAACAATTCTGTGCAGTACTCCTTGCTCATTAATATTAGTGTACTTTTGATCCCCATCTTATGCACATAGCAATTTATATTGAATCAGTGGTTGCTTAAGTTTGAACCTATTTACTCCTCTCCCCCCATCATGTTTGAAGTATATGGTGTCATACTTTATAGCCTTTTATTTTTTTAATCCCTTGACTGATTTTTATAGATACACTTAATGTTACTGCTTTTGTGCTTCCTACTTTTCTGACTCCTACTTACGGTCTTTCCTTTCTACTCAAAAAATCCCCTTTCTTGTAGGGCTAGTTTAGTGGTGATAAATTCCTTTAACTTCTGTTTGTCTAGGAAACTCTTTCTCTCTCCTTCTATTCTGAGTGATAGCCTTGCTGGGTAGAGTATTCTTTGTTGTAGGTGTTTTCTTTTCAGCGCTTCGAATATATTACATGCCACTCTCTCCTGGCCTGCAAAGCTTCTGCTGAAAACCTGGCTGATAGCCTTATGGGATTTGCCTTTTATGTAACTGTTACTCTTCTCTTGTTGCTTTTAAAGTTCTCTATCACTACTTTTTGCCATTTTAATTACTGTGTGTCTTGGTGGGGAGCTCCTTGGGTTGATTTTGTTGGTGGATCTCTGTGCCTCCTGGATCAGGATTTCTGTTTCTTTCCCCAGCTTAGGGGAAACTTTCGAGTATTTCTTGAACTACGTTTTCTGCCCCCTCTCTCTCTCTTCTCCTTCTGGGATCCCTCGAATGGGAATGTTATTACACATGATGAGCTGCTGAGTTCCCTAAGTCTATTTTCATTTTTTAGTGTTATTTTTCTCTTTCCTGTTCGGCTTGATTGCTTTCCTTTACTCTGTCCTTCAGGTCACCGATCCATTCTTCTGCTTCCTCAGTCTACTGTTTAGTCCCTCTAGTATAGTTTTAATTTAAGTTTTTGAGTTCTTTATCTCTGATTGGGTCTTTTTTGTTTTCTATCTCTTCGTTAAGGTTCTCACTGAGATCCTCCACTCTTTTCTGAAGTCCAGTGAGTCTCTTTATGACCATTACTTTAAATTCACATATTATTTATCTCAGTTTCATTTAGCTCTCTTGCTGTGATTTTATCCTGTTCTTTCATTTGGGACATAGTTCTCTGTCTCATTTTGTCTAACTCTCCGTGTCTGCTTCTATGTGCTGGGAAGTCAGCTACATCCCCTGTTCTTGAAAGTAGTGGCCTTGTGAAGAAGAGGTCTTAGAGTGCCCTGCAGTATGATGCCCCCTGTTGCCCAGAACCTGGCGCTTCAGGGGTGTCTCTTATGTGTATTACATGCACCCTACTGTTGTGGCTGAGCCACTTTTCCCTCCAGTCCATCTGCAACGTCTCTCTTTGCCTGTTGTGTGCAGGGTTTGGTCCTGTGTTGTTAGTAAGCCAGTCTGGGGCCCCCTTGGGCTTGAGTGAGTCAGACCAGGTGTTTGCCAGATGCAGTAGCACCAAACTGCAGGATACTTTCTATGTTGTCCACTGAGAAGCTTTGCCCCCAGCCCACTATTGGAGCCACAGTAGGACTGGTGTGTGTGGTTATCTTCCCGTCCCCCAGAGCAGAAGTCACTCTGGAGTGATGCTGGGCCCTGTGGGCGCTGCTTGCACACTGCCAGGCTTATGGCACCACTTTGGTTGGCCTCTGGCCAAGGGTGTATTGGAGAGGGCAGGTCCAACAGAACACAGGGGTGGAGCATGCGGCGTTAGCAAGATCCGTGCAGGCCTGCTGCAGGAGAGGACCTGTAGCTGCCAGGGACCAGGGCTGGTGGTGTTGGATGGGGTGGGCGGATCCATAGAAGAGCTGGGGGCGGGCCACGCCGTGTCAGTAAGGTATGCACAGGTCTGTTGTGGGAGGAGACCTACAAGCCTGGCTAGAGGGGATGCGTCCACAGAATGCAGGGGCAGGTGCACTGGTAGCAAGTTAGAGAGTGTTGCTGCTGCACTGGTTCCCACAGGTGTCCGTGGGGGCAGGGTATGGGGGAGGTAAATGGCGCCAGCCAGCTCTTTTGTCCTTGGAGAAGTCTCCCAAAGGTACCTGCCCCTCCAACACCTGCTCTGAGATTAGCTTAGCTCCCCACTGTTTCTCTGCCCTTCCTACCCTCTTTGCTGTGGCCTCTTATGTGCATTTAGCTGTGCAGAGTGTGGTCTTCTGGGTTATTTACACTGATGTGGGTGTTACCTCACTGTATCCATTGGATGTTAGGATCTTCCTATTCCCACCATCTTCCTGGAAGTTTGTGTATTTTTTTGGTTTGTTTTTTTTAAGGCTCTGTGACCCTAAACATGCAGCTAGATTTCAAACCACTGGACAAGTAAGTTGTATTTCCATCATTACCCAAAAGGAAATGGTGGCAACACCAGTCTGGATTATAGGGTAGATTCTCCAAGTAAATATACAGGAAATTATTACTTTCACATCTATTCTCTCACTTAATCCTCCAGGTAGGTAGGCAGCAGTCCCTTTTATAGGCCACTCTGGCCCAGAGAAGTAACATACTCAGGGGCACAAAGTGTGCCTCAGTTCTTTGTGAGCTTTAAAGCCAAGACCCCTACTTACCTTAAGTGGATTATCTTCTCTAGTGCTCACAGGATTGGGGGAAGTATGCCCAAACTAGTTATGGTTTGGGAAGTCCACTTCCTTATGACTAAGGGCTGTCTCAGCCCATAAAGCCAGTGGATATGACTACTTACAGACTAGCACCCATCAGCTACCATTCCTGCAGAGATGTGTATGGAGAGCCATCTATGAAACACCTATCACAGGTACTCAAGCTGAGGCCTTAGACCAGTTCTAGAGTGGGAAGTTGGTAACTCTCCCAGCCTAAAGCAAGGTCTCCTGCCCGTTCCCCCACCGGCATGTCCCAAGCAATGACTGTAATTTTCTTAAGTTTTTTCTGATCATACAACTCTTGTTCACCATAGTAAAGTTGGAAGCTAAAGAAAAGCATTAAAAGATCCTCTGCTACCCAGAAATAACCCCTATTAAGAATTTGTAATTTTTTTTGCCTTAAAAAAAAAGTTGGAATATTATGTATAGTTACCCCTTAAGTAACAGGTTTGGACTGCATGGATCCACTTATACATGGATTTTTTTTATAATATGCTACAGTACTATAAACATATGTTCCTTAGGACTTTAACATTTTCTTTTCTTCAGCTTACATTAAGATTACAGTGTGATAATACACATAACATACAAAATACATGTTGACTATGTTGTCAGTTAAGACTTCCAGTCAACAGTAGGCTATTAGTAGTTAAGTATTTGGGAATCACAAATTCTATGGGGATTTCTGACTGTGCAGGGGGTTGGTGCCCCTAGCCCCTCATTGTCCAAGGGCCAACTATAGTTTGTGTCCTGTTTTTCTCCATTTAATTTTGTTTATCCTTGAAAACATTTACAACAGCTGCAAAATGCCTTCACATGAATGAACCATAGTTTAGTTTAACCATCCCCTCCAATTTTCCACTATAAATACTAAGAAGGAGGACTATGTGAACCCATATGTTTTATTACTATGGAAAGAGTATATGGCCCTTTTAAGGCCCTTTATACTTATTTTCAAGTTGCCTTTCAGAAAAATTGTACAAACGGCCACCAGTACTATTTCCTCATGGGACTCTTGCCAGAATTGATCAGTCTGATAAAAGAAAATGTATAATATTGTTTAACTGTGAACACCTTTTCACATTTACTAACCACTTTTATTAAGCCATTGAAAAGATTATGAGCAGAGTAATCTTTTAAAATGCAAGTCTGCTCATATCAAATACCTCCTGCTTGACAGATTTCAAAAGCTTTTCTTTGCAAAAGATTTCTTTGCTTTAAGAACTCTCCACCAGTCTTCAGCCAACTTAGGCTTGGGGTTGCCACACTTTTGGGCTCCAGACCTTTTGCACCTATTTCCTCTGCCAGCTCATCTTTTCTCCTTGCTTAGTTCTTATTCATCTTTTAGCTCTTGAGTGCCACTTCTTCCAGGGACTCTCACCAATCACTGTTAGGTCCTATTACCCTAGCACAGATTCTTGGGTCATGCAGAGTCCTCTGTCATTCCTGAATCAGTCATATAAATATATAGCTGCTTTTTCACAATATTGCGTAGTTCTACGAGTGCAAATGGTTTTGTCTTGGTCACTCTTCCCTAGCATGTACACACACAAGGCTGACTGTATGCTGAAATGATGTAAATATGACCAAAGCTGTGCTGTTGGAAGATTAGTCTTTAGTGTCGAAGACGAACTGATGTGTACAGAATCTAAGTCACAGTTGAGACTATTAAAAAGGTCAGATGGTAACACTGCTGGGAACTAAGGGAGTTGGATTTTACTGCAAAGGAATTCGTCTGAAGTAGGGGAAATAGCAATTGCTTGAGAGAATGGAGATGGGATGAGAATGGAAAATGCATGAAAGATGGCTTCAATATTAAAAGCTTAGTATCTCCAGGACAGGAAATATGGGAGTATTAAAAAGGCAACAAAACAACATAGACACAGTATAAATATCCCTGCCTCATTTCTTCTTCCCCAGTCAGCTGTGTCCTCTTCTGTACTCCCAGTATACTTCACTTTTTAGTTCAGCCGTAACTCCATGCGTCATAAATGTTAGTTTACATCTGGGAGCTCAGTGGAACACCCACACCCCAAGTCAAGCACTGACTTCAGTGTCTACCAATTCCGTCTCTTAATCCTGTCTCTATCACTAAGTAGCTGTGTAACTAGCTCAGTTAATGTTTTATGTATCTCAACTTTCTCCTCAAAACAAAGATACCTACTAGAATTGGTTTTATAAACCCAAAGAGGTAACACATATAATGTCTGATAGAGTGCCTGGCACATATTACAAGCTTAATAAAGTGCTATTACTATACTGTTAGAAGACTGTGGTGTAATTAATTCTGATATGTGCAGAATCCAAGAATCCCTGACACAGACTAGGTATGCACGGTTTGATGAAATCAGTGTTCATTAAGATCTTATAACCAAGAGCACGTTCAGTCACAGTATCAAAGGTGGAACTACACTGTGGTGGGACTATAAATCAGTACACCCCTTTCTAAGAGCAACGTGGCCACACTATCCAAATGAAAAATGTGCATATCTGAAATTCAGTGTAAGCGCACACACACGAGGTTCACAGAGCTAAGTCACAAAGGGTGCTCAGTAAAACACTGTTTCTAATAGCCAAAACCTGCACAGAATTTCAGTGTCCATCACCATGGGAACATGATAGAGCCATTAGAAAACAGAACATGGACATTAAGATACAACTTCAATTTATTAAGGAGACTAGAGATGCAGAGGTTTACAGAATAAACTTCATGTGCTGGGAGCACAATCTGTGAAACCTATTTTCCTGGAAACAATAAGCATTTTTGTAAATGCACTCAAGATTAAGGAAAGATACACAGAACTTTGACAGTTCTCTCCGGATAAAAAAAATCAGCTTAGGAAAATAATGGAGTTTTACATTAAATACAGTTGAATTTTTAAAATTATACGTCGAGTGTATATATAATCACACAAATTCTTTTAAGGGGAAATAAAAACTGATTGGCCAAGATAGTCTACTTCTAGGAATTAATCCCCAAAGAATCATCTGAAATGGGATGCATCAATTTATATACAAAGATGTTCACATCAGTCTTATGCATGTTAGTACAATTTTTATTTTACTAATTTATTTACATTAGTAAAAACAATATTCCAACAGCAGAGGGTTGGTTTAAGCAATGGTACCATATGTAACAACAGACTACTATATAGCCATTAAAAATCATGCTGTAGAATTTTTATTAGAATGAAAACTTCTAAATACGGCATTAAGTGAAAAGGATAAGTTACAACATAGTCATGGGCATCTGAGCAGCACTGTTACCTTTAAATGGTAGGATTACAGGTGATTTTTCTCTTTTTGCTTTTCAGTTTCTTCCCTCTTCTACAATTTTTTTTAAGTTTTCCTAATTTCCTACAATGATTTTGTAATTAGGAAAAAATGCTATTATAATATATGTTTATAGCTGGCTCTAAGCTTGCTTTACAGCTTCGAATTAATGTGACTATGGTGCTACTTTGGTACAAATCCAAAAAATACTTCAACATGGGCTTGGAAAGAGTTATAATGAGGTAAAAGTCACCATTTCCCAAGAACCTGAATAATAAAATGTTAAAGACACTTTTTTTGTTTATCAAAAGAATTTATTAGAAAATATTACATACTACATATCTGTTTAAGAGTATTGTTTCAGTAGACAGCACTCCATCCTCGTACTACAAACAACGTCTCGTGGACCACGGGGCAACCACTGTGCTTCTGAAGCTACATCTTTTGGATGGAACATTCAAACAGTACACACTGTGGCCATTTAAAGGAAGATAATGGCGAAAATGTGGTAATTACTGGGGACAAAAAAATCAGAAAACTTTTGGAATGTTAAAGTAGTAAGTAGCTACTTTTAGTCTCAAAATTATAGGCATCACTATAGCCTAAAACATTGGTCAATGTGAGTAGTAAGTTAATGGGACCAAGGATTCAAAGGTCAAGTTAATACTGAACCTTAAGTAACGAGAAATCTGTAACCCCACATAATGTTTTTAAGTTTGTGGACATGCAAAATTAATGTAAAATTCTGAAAAAGTAAGAATGGGGAATGTTAAAGCATTGTTTTTTGAACATAAAGCATGCACTTTCTAATACATTAAGTATTTCTAAGTTTTAAAAGTCTGAATTCTAATCCAGTAACATTCTTCATTAGCATTTTAAATGCAGTCTAACCAAGTACCCCAAAGCAGATATGGAATACACACTTGTTATTTTCAAGAAATGTGGAAATAACTCATGGCGCTACTACCAAAGATGTGAGACTTTTAACTCTGGACCATACCACCTAGTTTTTTCTTCAAAACTTTTAAACATCTTTGCAAAGCTAAATGGTAAAAGCAGATTTTAAAATGTAACCCTACTCCCAAACATCACTGAAAGAAAATGTAGGAAAAGTATGCCCTGTGTGATTAATCTTCTTAGGCAATTTGCTACAAAATTTTCAAAGTGTGAACCTACTTTAACTGAAAATAGATTGAAAGTTCACACAACTGTTTCTAGAGTTCAAAACAAACAAATGAGGAGGTGTGTGTTGATATTTAAAACAGTCTTAATATTTTATTAGAAGAAATATACTTCCAAACTTCTTTCCCCTTCATATCTAAACACAAACTTTAATTAAAATATATATATATAAATCAGTAGAATACCATATTACAAATGCCCAGAAATGCAGAATAAAGATCAAGAACTGCTTGGAAATATTTCTAACACTTTTCGGATTACATTCATAATCTAAAGATTATGAACTAGCACAATCATTATTGGGGCCAATAATTCAAAATATTTGCCTTAGCAAAGCTAGCACCAAGAAAGTATTATGCACATAAACTTGAGAAACAGATCATCTTTACTTCATAAAAGCACAGTTCTACAGAGTATTGCTCTCTAGTTTAGCTAGTAAAAGGGTCAATCTGTCTCACTGAGGCATACATCTTTCGGAGCCATTAACATCTTCTCCGAATAGCTTTCCACTTACTTGGTATCTACTGAAAACTGTTACTGGAATGAAAGACGGTTTATCATGGATATAACTCATTTCTTCTTCTAAGATGCCAATTAAAATAGTGGCTCTCTAACACTTCGAACTTACCTTTTGTAAAAATTAACATATTCTATCATTTAAAAAAAGACAATCAAATCCCTAGTCCCTGAAAGCCTAATAACCAAGACTCCATTATTGAATTCTTCTCTTTCCAAAACACAGGTTTTAATGTCTAGAATTTTGCAACATGGTTAATGGCTACCATATGGTCACCTAATTAACACTTTATTCACTGTAAAACATTTGGAGACTTCTCAAGTGTGAAAAGAATTTCATTAATGATTAGATAGATGAGCAACTGAAAGCCACTGACTTTAGTTCCATAATTCTACCTTCGTCCCAAGGAAGGGGAGGGTCACTACTCAACAGCAACTCTCCAGTTGGCACAAGTAATTTATCATTTCTCAGACAGGTAGAAGATACCATGAAAGAACATAATTTTTACAAAGTCAACAAACACTTTTTCCCAACTGATCTTCTAAACTCAACAGTTTTAGACTTCCAAAGTTGTAAATCCAGCAAATCAAACTGCTTCATCTCAACTGGGGGAAAAAAAGGCACAAAAGAAAAACAAGCAGCATAACCTTTATTTGGTGATACAATAACAGTGTTCCAAAGTTTTGAACACTGAATTTTACTCATGTGATAATCTGTTTTCTATCTAGGCAATTTATTCTGATGTGTGCTTTAAAAATACACATTAGGAACCCTGCAATTGGTATATTCTATTATTAGAAATATTTTTCATGGTAATACATTATTTAACTTTCTATAATTAGAGGGAAAAATCATAAAGATCATACTTTATTTTTAGCCTGACAGAATAAATGTATTATATATATCTTTTCCAAAACCAGTGCACTTAGAAGACTCTAATTTATGCACCCCATTGTTCAAATCAAAAAGCTGTACATCTTCCAGTATCCACACTATAACACAGTCCTAGTAAAAATGCACACTCCTTTAACCCTTTTACTTTCCCTTGAATTTGCTTTTATTTTCGGGAGGAGGAAAGGATAAAGAAGTTGCAGTGCAGAACTATATTTATTTAGAACAAAACTTTATATTCTACATTAAAAAAAATAATTTTATCAAAACCATATTTCAATCACAGTTATGTATGATTTTCAGTTAAAGGTACATGTTGAAATTGCACTTTGCAGATATCTTGATAGTGTCCTTTTTATAGTGCTCCCCATTTCAACCTATGTTTTTTTCGGTAGACACAGGTTCTTCCAGAGTTTTCTTTTGGCTTCCCTTCCGTGAATATTTGTATTTGTCTACATAGGCTTTAACCAAATTTGCCACTTTAGTAGAATTTACTTCTCCACTCTTACTATGACAAACCTATGAAAAAAGGAGGGGGAATATTTTTCTCATACTTAAAAGGATTTCAGCAAAATGGAAAGGTTTTTGAAAAACCACCCCCAAAAGATAACCAGACATTTTTATATTTCATATCTCATATGAACTTATTCAAAGGTGAAAAAGCAGACAAGAATTAGAAGCTAGTGCTTATTAATTAGACTTAAGCATTCCTTTATTAAAATAGAGACGATTCAAAACAATACATACATAACTCTGCTAAAGCTAGAACTTACTTTATCTACTGCTTTCCGTACAATCTCTTTATATTCTTCCTTGGTGATATCTTTATTTTGGTAAAATGGCTTAATGGCCAATTTTACCTCCTGTGCTGCTTTTTCTTGGATCTGTAATTTCTGATAAGAGGAAAAAGTGTAATTATTATTTGCCCAATCATATACTTTCAAAAAATTTCTTCAAAAATATGAAATTGAAAACGCCACACTTTTACATTATTGTGAGAATTCTTCAAATACTAGTGTCATAAATACGAAAGTTATTTATTAACACACATACCAAACATTTCTAAAAATAATCATGAAATACTACCAGTAACTCACTGGACATCAACATATGTAGAGAGAATCCTTCAAATAGCATTGGGATTTAAGACTATCAACAGAAAATTCCCTTTACCAGTTATACAAAACAAAACTGTTACTTTTTCATCTTTATCATATACAGAATATGTAGGTTGCTCTCAACCTTGAACTTGCCTTGTCTGTCTTCGAGCTATCTGCGCTGGCTTCCACTGTAACACTTACTTTGCTTTCTGTCAATTTTACAGCAGCATTAGAGGATTTGCTGTGACTTGATGACGAAGTATTACCAGAACTTGGTCCCTGAACTGTTCCCAAATTTCCTGGGGCTGCTGTTGGAGCAGGCAAGACTGGTGTACTCATGTTGTTACTTACATGAGAAGCACTAGGAATACCCTGTTTTGAAGAATTATCATCAGTTAATGAATTACTTATATTCAATGAAGTCTTTCAGTCATTTATTAGAAATTAAAAAAATTCAAAGTGAGTCAACCTCAGTACTTAAGGAAAATTCATATTTCAGGTCTTGTATTCCTAAAGGACTCTGAAGAAAAATGAGTAACGTTCTTAAACAGAGACTATGTAAATATGTTCAGTGACTTTTAAATTACACTTGCGAATTGTTCTGACACCACCACTAAAAACAAGAAGGAAAAGAATAGCATTTAAAGAATAGGATCTTTCCTGAAACGCTCTTTATGAAAATTAACTAAAGTACGTGCCCCCACTTTAAAGATGGGAGAAAAGGAAACAGTGCAGTCAAACTGGCTTGCAGAGAGCTGACAGGGAAAAAAAAAAAGATAGGAGGTTCCAAATTCTGGAATCCTATTCCCCTTATCTTCCAAGTATACACTGCTGTTAAGATTCTAAAATCTGTGAAACGTAGGCACAGAACTCTAAGGAACACAATGTTTACAAACTACTATTCAAATTTTCTACATGTCTCAGAGTCAATTCTTTCTTTTTAGTGTGGTAGACTCTGTGAAAATGAAACACAGATGGTAATGGATAATGGACAGCTTTATCTGGCATTTGTCCCAACAAGACAATATAAGCTTCATCACAAGTTCCCACCCCCTTAAAAGTCCAATAAATTAGAGAATTATTTTAAAGTACCCACCAGTTGATTCCAATTTGGCTCATAATTTGATCTTAACATGAAAAAGCAAATCTGTTTGGACATCAACAACAGTATATATTTAATAATTTACATTCAATTCATGTTCTTATTTGAGGGGTGGGAGGTTTGAAGGACAGTGAAGGGAACCTATGAAAGTCTACCATAAACCTAATCAAATAAATAAATGTTTTTGGATGTCAGGAAGCCCTTTCTTGCACATCTGTCCCTCACAGTTAAATGCTTATAATGGCTATGTTGACTAAACTTTAGATGCTAAAAACGTACCTGCAGTTGCTTTCCATCTGGCTGTGAAGCAACGTAGCTGACTTGTTGGCATGGTGGGGGAGGGGGTGGTGGCGGTG
Organism: Ailuropoda melanoleuca; assembly: GCF_002007445.2. Lineage (NCBI taxonomy): Eukaryota > Metazoa > Chordata > Mammalia > Carnivora > Ursidae > Ailuropoda > Ailuropoda melanoleuca. Next base: position 36,584,980 of record NC_048233.1, read on the forward strand.
GGAGTCCCTGAGATACACCGGTAGGAGCAGCTACCTGCATGAGAGGCACGCCTGTGTGCAGATGCAAGGGCAGCTGGGGGTGAACGTTAAACGGACTGCGCTGGATGTTCATCAAAGGAGCATGAACACCCACTGGATACGGGAAGATATTCATAGGCTGTTGTGCACTCATCTGTTGCTGCATTACATTCATTTGTGGTTGCATCATATTTATAGGTAGCTGAGAACCATCTCCATGTTGGTTTGTTTGGTCTTTTAGGTTAGAATCTATCAAAAGAAAAGAGGCTCGTGAAAAAAAATCATACTGCAAACTTCTTTAGCCAGAGAAGCAAAGAACCACTGGTTATAGTAAGATTAAATAGCAATGAACAGACTCCGAGCACCTAAACGAATCTCCAATCGTTAGTTTAATCCTGCCATTTCTAAATAATGTGGGCTGATTTTCTAACTAAAAAAAACACTCAAAATTATTTTTAAGAATAAGTTCACATAACAACATCTGTCGACATTAGCAAAAAATCAGTACCTCAAGAAATTTGCTAAAGAAATAATCCTATAAAATTTAATTAGATTACTAAATTAGAAGGTTAACCATTTTTTAAAATCTTTAATAGCTTTTTTCTTGCAATGTTCTTAACAAGAAAAGCCAAGAAAAGATAAATCGTTATTAGAAGATTAACTTATTTATACGAGAACAATGATCAAAAAAATCCAGTGCGCACGTCTGAGATAAATTAAATACAAGTTACATCCTGCACAAGAACATACCAAATTCTTCTGTAGCAAACTGTACTTACAGTACTTAAGTCTTTAGCAAGGTGTTGGGGGGTGTGAAAAAGGCAGTAAACATTAATGTGTAGATCTATCTATATAATGCAAAGTGGCCTGTTGAACAGGGATTCAATTTAACACCATAAAACTATAAACACAGATCATTACAATTCATATAAATGTTAAACTTATAATCTTTCTTCAAAAAACCCCCAAAAAACAGTGTTACTAAATAAACAGAATATGTTACCTTGTTCAGTTGTTTCCTCCTCTTGTCTCATCCATCCAGACTGTGGACCTGAAGAATTCCTCCCTCGTCGTGAATAATAGTTTTGTACATCTGCTGGAAGAGTCTTTCTCACAGCCCAACTAGATGCAGATGTCCACCCAGATCTATCTGCTGGCGTATCAAATGAAAACTCTTGCTCATTTTTCCGCTTATAGGGCTGCTGTTCCACAAATTTGAAAGACTCATTCCCTGAACTATTTGAATTCCCTGAGAGGGGTTTTCGGTTTTGCCACCGATTTTCACTTTGATCTGCGTAGGCAAAACCACCTCTGTAAGTGCCCCTGCCACGGTTACCTCTACCACGGTTAGACATCCAACCTGAACCAAAGTTTTTATTCCAAGAATTCCCTGAATTTTCATTTCTGTTTTCTTCCCAGTGAGAATCTTTTAATTTTTCTGGATTCCTGGTCCTTGGATCAGGCCCAGAATTTATTTTTTCTGTTACCCAAGTGGGACAGTCATTTCTGTGTTTGTCAGCAGAATTTGGATCATCAGCATCTGGACTGTCATTTTTTTCTTTTCTTGTATTTTCAGTCTGTTTCTCTGGATCATTCTTCCTGTACCGATCATTTCCTCGTGGACATCTCCAACCATCATTTGCCCATCTTTCCTTCCACCGAGGAGAATAAGTGTCCCTCTCATTTCTACCAAATGATGAGCTCTTAATTTTTGCTCTAGATCTTGATGGTGACCTAGAACGAGATCTGGATCTAGACCATCTTCTGGTTCTCCTCTCTCGATCTCGATCTCTCCTTGGCCCATCTCTATCACTTTCTCTTTCTCTGCTCCGGGACCTAGATTTTTCCCTTGGGGAGGAATCTTTCACTCTTGACTGAGATCTTCTGTTTTCTCTAGAAGTGTCTCTTTTGGGGGAGAGTGATTCAGATCTTTTGCCTTCCCTTGCACTATCTCTTTTTGGAGATCGAGACTGAGATCGTCTCCTTTCTCTTGCAGTATCCGGTTTTGGGGACTGAGAACGAGATTTTCTACGTCCTCTTGCAGATTCCTTTTTGGGAGATGGTGATTGAGACTTCCTGCCTTCTTTTCCAGTTTCTCTTTTGGGAGATGGAGACTGAGACCGCTTCTTTTCTCGTGCAGTATCTTTGTTGGGAGACCAAGTTGTAGATGGGGAGTGAAATCTAGATCTTCGGGTACGAGGCTTTTTGGCTTTCTCTATCACATCTACTGGGCTTTCAGATGGTTGAGATACAGTTTCAGCTTTTCCATTTGCAGGATCAGAAGATGGCATATTATTCTGAGAACTGTACTCCACAGAATTTTCATTCAACTGTTTACTATCAGCATTTATAGAAGGTTCAACTTCAGATTCATTCTGGTCACTGCAAAATGAATCACATTCCATAGGTATCGTTTCATTATTGTCCTCACTAAAATGCTTCTGAATTTGTTCAATATGTGTGTTAGGCAATTCTGTAGATCTGGGATGTTCAACAGGAGATTCAGTCTTTTCTCCTAAACATTTGTCTAATTTGGTGTCAAGATTATTTTTTAATAAATTATTTTCAGAATCTTGAATACTAGTGAAATTTTCATTCTCTGAAGTATCACATGCTGCAATTATTTCTACATCTTCAGTTTCAACATGCCCAAGCAATTGAACCTCTGAGCTCTCTATGGATTTTTTGCCCACTGTTTGCGTAATTTTACCCTCAGAAGATTCTAATTTGGGGCCGTCTACAAGCTGTGCTGTTTCTACTGTGGAATCTTTATGATCGCTAATTTCTACTACAGGACTCTCTGTAACTTGGTCTTCATTAACCACTGACTCTGCGTTGTCTGGTGACTCACCTAAGCTCGGTACATGTTCGTCTACTTCAACTTCGGATCCTGAGCACGTAAGAAAATCATTTGAACACTGATCTGTACATGTATCCGCCTTTACCTCTGATTCTGAAGGTCCAGATGTTTGGTCTTGATTTTCTAATGGATCACCTCCTTTTACAGAAATATTTTTAGGAGTCTCACTATCTAAACATAAAACATTAGCCTCTATACTTATATTCTCAACTTTCTGAATGTCCTCTTCCTCTCCGACTAGCACAGGAGGATCCTGAGTATGAGACTCAGAATATGAAGGTTCCACTGCTTCCTCCGTATCATGGTTCTCATTATGTTGCTCACTTTCTTCTACCCGCTGCTCACTGCAACTTCTCAAGTCATTAGCAGACTCATTTTCTACATTTGCCTGCACAGTACAACTGGTACTACTTTCTACATCTGATTGGTGCTCTTTCTCTAACACAGGTGGTGTGTCAGATTCTGCTGTTTCTTCATCTACTGAATCACTGGAAGATGATTTTTCAGGGGGAGGTATAGAGGAGCTCCGAAGTTTCTTTTTCAATAAAGGTGGTTTTCTTCCTCTTCTTACAGACTTCCGTTTTGGAGGCTGTCTTGCTTGCTTTTCTGACGCAGCTGAAGAGGAAACACTTACAGATGGATTGCTGTTATCTGGGGCATCACACCCGGAATTATTTGATACTGGGGATCTCTGAGACTGACTGACTGTTTCAGCTCTCGTGTTACGTGTCGATCTCCTTGTAGGAGTTGTTGCTGCAGGTTTTCGTCTTGTTCCTCTGGTGTTTGATGTACCAGAAGTTTGCTTCTTCTCTTCTCCTTCTTGAGTATGTGCTAATGCATATCCCTTGCAAGAGGTACCTAATAATATATGTATTTTAAAAAGTAAAAAGTAAGTATATGTTTCAATAAAAGAGAATCATTTGGCTTCAGGTTATGTTACCATAAAATAAATGTCTATAACAGAGTGAAACAAAATACACTTATGAATCAAGTTATGAATAAGTGCATAGGTACTAACATCTAAGTAAGAGCAGGTATTTATCAGGTTCTTTTAATGCTACTGAAATGAATTATCACAAGATTTGAATTCTTGTGGGCAATTTATACGGAGGAAAAACCAGGAGAAAATATGTTTGGTTTGATAACTACCACTGCCTTATAAATAGGTATTAGCTAGGCAAAAAACAAGAGAAAACAAGTTATCCACAAATATATAAAGACTGAAACTATTTGTTCATAATTAATAGGAGATTAACTTCTAAAGATCTACATTTTGGATACTGAAGCCCTAAACAGAAGGGAGACGACTAACCAGTTCCTCAAAGATGTGAAGATGTAATTTCTTAAAATAAAAAAAAATTTCTACTTGGAACAATTTAAAAGTCAAGTCACTGCCCAAATATTTACAGAAATATCTAGGACTTACTATCTCTACCTTATTTTATAGCTTTTCTAAGTCATTAACACTCACTTTCTGGATACTGAAAGAAACCAATAATAATTTTTTAAAAACTAGAAAAACATTACACCAACTTTACCAAAATTTTCTAAAGATATGGTACTTGTTGGAAAAATAGTTCTTGGCAACACAGAAGAGATGAGAGGAAGCACTTGTGTTTCAATATTCCAGGGTATAAGACCAATTCTGAAAATTCAAAACAAAATAAAGACATTTTTGTTTAAATGGTTTAAAAATTATACCAACAATTTAAAATTATTAATTTCCCAAATCAGGTTAGCAACTTTAAAATACAGTACACTTAAATTAGTTTTTGCCAAAATAACTAAAAATGTAAACTCAAGGTTACTCATTGTTCAAAGATGGCTATCAACTGGCTGCAAAGAAAAAACCCTTAAAAGCATATTTTTCTGATAAATTAATGGCAAAAGGAGATGAAGGGCAACTTCACATATGTGTTTCTCATTTAAATAATTTAATGTAACATTTTGTCAAGAATTCTTTTAGCTTCTGTTTTCCTCCATTCTTTAAAAAAAAAAAGCAACTTGGATAACAAAATGTATAGATAAATAAAATGCACAGATTTTAAGTATACAGTTTGATGACTTCTGACTAATGTATAAATCTCTGTAACCACCACCACCCCCAACCAGAGTGCCTTCATGTCCCTTGCCCCTACCCCTCTCCTTTTCTGGGCAACCAAAGAGAAAATTTAGCCAAGTTAATCAAATCAAGGTTTTAAAGAAATCAGCAAGGTAAAAGAGAAATCAGTCCATGAATAAATAACTTAACAAAACTTGGAAACAGAACTGTATCACCTGAATTTGAAGCATATCATACATACATGGTTATATTTTTTGCTACATTTGTTTTATAGCACGTATCAAAAGCAAAAACATCAAAATAAATACATTTTTTAAAAAGGAAAAAAAAGAACTGATCTGTTGTTCTATTATATTGTAAAGTTCCTCAATCTAAGAACGATGGCTCTTCAAAGCTCCCAGTGCCCCTATTACATTTCTGCATCCAAACCCAATCCACTCTCAGCTTTTTTCTGATTCATATTTGTTCAGTTCAGATCCCCTAATTTAAAAACAAAAACTACTTTATCAAATATAAGGTGAGATTCTGGAGTAGGAGGAGAAAAGCTTCAAAAACAATGTGCAACTTACACATACACAAAAATGTGTAACTCTAAGATTTCACATTATATATATCCGGACTTCCTAATTTCACCTCTACTTTATATTCCACTGTCATTCCTAGAGGGAAGGCCCTATGCAGAACTATATACAGCGTTATATAAGATAAAGTTGTAACATTACAGGAATGACAGTGGCAAGGACCTCAATCTTTATGTAGGAACTTGATTTAAGTATATATATAATATATCTAGCAATGCGACAGTAGCTTTAGGACTTAAACTAAGAAAGAAAGGACTACATTATAGAAAATCATGAATGTCAGGGCAGAGTATAAAGACTTGGTCAAATAAACATTGAGAAGAATCTTTTGGAGAGGGGAAATATCATGACCAAAATAGTGTGTCAGCTAACAGCACACAGGTAAGATTTGAAAGGATGAAACAACAGAGGATGACAGATATGAATGCTATTACTGATAATGAATCTTATCATTTTGGTGCTCTCCCTTTTATTTTTTTTTTAATTTAAATTCAATTATCCAACGTAAAGTACATCATTAGTTTTTGACATAACGTTCAACGATTCATTAGTTGCATTAAACACCCAGTGCTCATCATCACATCACATGCCCTCCTTAATACCCATCACCCTGTTACCCCATCTCCCTTTCTGCAACCCTCAGTTTGTTTCCGGGATGCAAGAGTCTCCCTTTTAAATGACTCATATATCTACATTTATTAAACAGATAAATAAAGGTACTTTTCAAGGAGTTCTTTAAACAGCAATCCTCTTTAGGCAGTTGAAACACCAAGATTAATTTGCACAAAACTTTCTCAAAAGCACAACTATTGATTAAGATACCTCTGTTACTTAAGTATTAATGACATCTTCTGCTCATGTTAGCATGTAAACACTGGTAAAAAAAAAATTTTTTTTACCTTCCAATTCCAGGTGATGTATGAGGAAACCATGACAATTCCAATTCCTGTCTCTTCTGCCTAATCAATGCACTCATTTCATTGATCTCTATAAATTCTGTACTAAAAGATAAATTTTAGACCTTCATCAGAATACCAGGTATTTAAGTTCAGCATAACACCTGGGTTATATCATGACAGCAGAAATTTTTGTACCTAGCATTACAAACCACATTTAAAAGAATAAGAACCTTTTTCTAAACACTTTCAATTATGAACTCATTACTAATGTAAAACTACAAATCAAAATTCTATTTATCTGATCCATAAAAATAATGCTTGAATTTATCTTAAAGTGACAGAATTTTTAAAAAGTCAATTCGGAATAATACCCTTATTAAGGAGAGAAAAAAGCAACACTATTTTCTATCCCATGAACCAAAGCTGCAGCAAGCAGTCCCAGCAGAAATTGTATCTGCAACAGTTTCCTACCTGAAACTAAGTTATAAAAACAAAAGGAAAAAATAAAGGAAGGTACAGTTCCTGTAACAAAAATGGGTGTAGTTCAACTTCTCAAAAGGCTACTCAGATGTAATTGTTGTCTTTGGTACCCTGAGCCAAGCTCTAAAATCACACAATCTTAACCTGTCTTGTTCGTTCAACTAAAGCCAGGTGATTTTAAAACCCCATCTTAATCTTCAAATTACACAAATATTTACTTTGTATCTACATGCCAGTCACTACAGATTCAAAGACGGCTGGGTCTATTCTAAAAGGATTCTGCTTGATTACAATTTAACAAGGAGCCTACTTCTCTCTCCATCATATAAAAAGCCTGTATACAGCAATTTATTATCAATGAAAACAAATCCACTAGATCACAGGCAATCACTGCATACTAGAGAGGGTCACAAAATAGCAGGTCTTCTCTTTGCTAGAACTAGTCTACTTTCCAAAAGAAACAAACAAAAAACAACAAAGTAGGCTTTCATGTTTGAGCCAGAACTTAAATTTTTACCAAAAGTTAATTATAATAATGAAACATCAAGTACAACAAACACATAAAGTAGAAAATACTAACCAGTAAGTTCTACAGGTAAAAGAAGATTCTCCAGTATGACTACTAGAAGAAAACATACTGGAGAAAAAATTTCTGAAGCACTGACTGGTACACTGATTTGATCTTCGAGGCTAGAAAAGTAAAAAGAAGTTAGTGAAACAGCAAACAAAACAAACCTCCATAATAACTGTTATACTTAAATATTTTGATATATCTGAGTTATAGTTATGTACTAAACAACCACACAGTGTTATTATTTAAAAGATTTTTATTTGAACAAACCTTATTTATCTTTATTGTTGCATTTTTCTTTCCTTCCATTTCACTGTGTGTAGAGTTTCCTGTACAAAGACACAAAAAGACTCACTTAATTTTTATTTTGTTTTTATTTTTAAGATTTTTTATTTATTTTAGAGAAAAAGAACATGCATGTGAGCAGGGGGAGGGCAGAGTGAAAGGGAGACAATCTCAGGACTCCAGGCCCAGCACAGGGCCCTACACAGGGCTCGATCTCACGCCCCTGAGATGATGACCTGAGCCAAAACCAAGAGTCGGATGCTTACCAACTGAGCCACCCAGGTGCCCCTTAATTTTTATTTTAAAACCAGTCCCCCCTACCCCACGCTCTCGCTCAAAAAACAAACAAAAAGCAATAAAAACAAAACAAAAAAACCAAAAGGGGCACCTGGGTGGCTCAGTCAGTTAAGCATCTGACTCTTGATTCCAGCTGAGGTCATGGTGAGATCGAACCCCATGTTGGGTTCTGTGCTCGGCGTGGAACCTGCTTCAGATTCTCTCTCCCTCTGCCCCTCTCCCCACCCCACTCACTCTCTAAATAAATAAATAAATACATAGTAAAAAATAAAATAAAAAAATAAAAGATTGTAAACCAGTACTAATACTAGCATATACGGCATACTGATAAAAGGAAGTTAAAATATGTAGAAAAGCTGCACTTAAAATAAAGGTACTTGCATTTGTATAATTTTTCCAAATGCTAATTTTATCTTGTTAAGCTGTAGATACAAAGAAAATTTAAAAAGCCACAACACAGAAAATTGGTGTGAAACATATAAGTGCTGTGGCTCAGAGCATAAGTATTAAAATTCTAGTCAACATCTTCTGGCAGCCTATGCAAACTTAAACTACCTTGTTACAAAAAATATATACAAGATGTGAAATTATGTAATATCAGTAATGCATTGAATATGTCCTTTCCTGCTATAACTTACACAGTTAACTGTTAATCCACCTCAACTGGAGCTGACCAGAGGAACTGGGGCCATCAGTCCTTGTCAACCACAAATTATCATTTAGCTCCTGGCACCAATGTCAAGTACCCTCCTTCCCCCTCAAACTTTAAAAGTAGGAAGAGCGGAAGTGTTGGTTAAAATAGCTTTCTGTTATAGCAATGTTTTTGGCTGCACTGCTTCTGATTTGGTTTCTTTGGTCTTACATGTCATATCAGGAAGTTTATTTCTATGGTTACATACTTCCAGGTTAAGGAAGATAAAGGATAGTTTCTGCTAACCACAAAAATTGTGTTAACATCTTTATAGATTACTGCTCTTAGTTCTTCTTTACCATGGAGCCTATGTTATTAGTCTTCTCTACCTACCAATGCATTTGTTGTCTGCACTAAACCGCTGCTGGTACCGCTGTCACTGCTCTCATCTCAGAAGGCTATAAACAGTGCACAGTGCAAATGACAACAGATGTTTCAATCTTCTGCCTTGCTTGCCTCACAAAGGGTCTAGTGACTTTGTTAAAAATAAATCACTCTACTGAGGCGGCCTGTTTCCCACTACCTGTAAGACCATTATGTATTTGGGGTTTCTTCTGTCAGTCCAGTTGGTAAAGGTTACTTTCTACTTAAGAGCATACTAATTTCAAGTTACTATAAAACAGCAGTTTGGTTTCATGCTTCACACATGTCCCACCCAGAACTGTTCTAACAAATGTGATTTCAGCACTGGGGAAAGGGGTACTGGCCGAGTTCCAGGAACTTACTTTCTCACTCTTCAATGTATATTTAAAAGATGATACTAATTTTATTTATAAAAAAGATTTTATTTATTTAGTGGAGAGAGAGAGAGATGAGCAGGGGGGAGGGGCAGAGGGAGAGGGAAAGCAGACTCCCCGCTGAGCATGGAGCCTGAATTAAGGCTCGATCCCAGGACCCCGAGATCACAGCCTAAGCCAAAGTCTTAGACACTTCACCGACTGAGCCACCCAGGCTCCCTGACACTGATTTTTTTAAATTGCGCATCAAGCCAGTTATAAAAATGTGTGATGGGTATCCAACACATTCTTAGAAGTAACTCTTTCCTTCAGCTAGGCATAGAATTGCTGTGTTGCAGTTGTACAGTGTCTTTTATACCCTAAGGGTACTGAGTTGTTTTCACTCAGGTTTCAATCACTTGATACTTCTGAGTTTGTAAAGTTGACACAGCAGTCCTTCACTTGAAAACCTATTCTCAGAAAGCCACCCTATTGCTCTGTATGGGAAGAACTGTTTGTTTTCTGGTCAATGCTAAATGTAAAAATTTAGTTCAAAAGGTAATTTCACCTATTTCTGGGTAATGCTCAGGTAATTACTGAGCAGCTCCAATAACAATCTCAAAAATATTCAATACTAGTAGATATGTCTAAATTGTGATCTCCTAGAGACCATTTCACAAATCCAACCTACCAATCAATCTGCGTTTGGACAGCAATGTAGGCCTTTACATTTGTTATCAAAGTAATGCATGTACAAACTTCAGTAAGTCAAACAGCACTTCAAGGCTTAGAGAGAAAAACTATAAAAATTCTCACTCCCTGAAAACACTCATCGAATTCCTTAACTGTTTCTTTTAATATTTGCCTCTTTATTTCTAAATAACATGCTTATACTACTCTACCTTGATTTTTTTGGTTTCAGATATTTTCTATTGATTTTTTTACTATAGAAGATAAAGACTTTTCTCTTACACCACTGCCCTACCCACCACTCCTTAGCTGCTTCCACCGAATGTTCTTTTTGATATATCAACATTTGATATAAGCACTATAACTATATAAACATTATTCACAGCTGAACCATGTACTGAATTATGATTATTTTTCTTGTACAACTGCTTGCTTTTCCTAGGGTTAATTAACTACTTTGTTTTCTCTTTATTACCTATGATTAATTTAGCTAACTCTACAACAGAAGTATGAATCTCCTCTTCATACACTCAAACACATCAACTCACCCACAAAATCTGTTTCCCACTCTCATGGAAATGCCATTCCTTTGTCCTGTGCCAGTCTGAACTAGTAACTCTCTAAAACTTGGTTAAAGGTCATTCTGAACTATCTATCACCATCCTGATAATCCTGATTATCTTTTCCCTAGGTCAGAACTCATTTTTTGAATCTCACAATGTTCCTTCATTTACTTATTTAGTAGAAGCATGCACATCCTCCAGCAGAATTCTGAGAAACGGTGTGTGAGAATCAATTTTTGAGCCCTTACATGTTTGACAATGTCTTTAGTCTACCTTAACACTTGATTGACAGTTTAACAGGGTTTAAAATGTCCTCGGTTAGTAATTATTTTCCCCAAAATTTTCAAGGCATTGCTCCAGTGCTCCATCCGTTGTTGGTAATATTCTTTTATACATGGTCTGTTTTCTCTCTCTAGAACCTCTTAGGACTTTGATATCTGCAGAGTTCTAGAATTTTATGAAGCACATTAGTTCTTTCCTCATTTACCAGGTGTTAGGTTATTTCTTTATCCAGATACGCACACGCAGCTGTTCTGGGAAATCTTCCTTGGTAGTACCTTTTCTTGATAACTTTCTGCCTTTTGGCTTTTTTTCTTTCTGAAATGTTATTATTCGGTACTGAACCTCACAGACTAATACCCTATCATCTCGTCAGCTTTTCGTCTTACTTTCTCAGATTTCTCAGTTTATTCTCTATCCCTATTGAATTTTTAAAATTTCTACTATAACATTTTTGATTTCCAAAAGTTTTGTTGTTTTTTTTTTGGTCTTTCTTATTTCAATGATGAACTAATTAATCCTTCTCTTATCTCTGAGAGTACTAATTTTTAAATTGTTCCCTGTTTCCCAGCACTTGGTTAATTCTATCCAGTTCCTTTTGTCTGTTTTGACCTCTCTTGTTTCCCCTAAATATCTGGTGATTCTTGATTTGTGAGACACTAAAATACCAACTGAAAATGGTGAGGATAGGTGGTCAGAGCATTTCAACTGATACGTTTCACTTAGGGTGATCAAGCAGAAATCTGGCTATTTCATTTGGAGACTCCCAAATATCAGTATCTCAAGTCTTTTCTCTTAGGTAAGACAGTATCTCAGAAGATGCCTATTTCCCAATCTGGGAATAAGCCAGACTGCAAGTGCCATGGGTAGAGCATTAGAGGCCTTACCATTTGACTTAATTCCCCTCTCTTTACTCTGTTGTTTCCTCTAACCTCATTTGTGCCAGAGTATAATCTGATTTAACCACTCACTCTAGAGAGTAAGCCTCCAGTCTTTGCCTGAGTGGACTCCCTCCCCTACCCTGTTCAGCCAAGACTCTGCAGGATGAAGTCCTTTAAAACACTTTAACCAATTCTGTTATTTGGCACCACCCACATCCCTGCCTTCAAAGATAATAGAGGTCCTCAGACCCAAGACTGTCTAAGGTTCTATGGTATGTAAACTGATTTCTTCTTAACTCCATGCTCCCCATGAAAAGTTCAGCTTTCTGCTAAGGTAACTTTTTTTTTTTTAAGTAAACTCTACCCGCAACATAGGGCTTGAACTCATGACCCCAAGATCAAGAGTCATAGGCTCTACTGACTGAGCTGGCCAGGCGCCCCACCTACCAAGACAATTTACCATTCATCTCACATAATCACTTTCAAGTTTTGTGGACATCTCTTATCTGCTGTCTCTTCTCCCTAGTTCTCTGGTGTTGTGGCTTAAAATTTTTCTTTTCTTTTCATTCTTTTGTTGTCATTTTAGTAGGGTTCTGGGAAGGATTAGGGAATTAAACAGGTGCTATGCTTATCAGTCTGCTATGCTTAGCTGGAAGCTTGTCTTATTTGAATTCAGCACATCCTAAACATGTTTCATGAAATACTAATCCCAAAAGATGTTTCATGAAAACATCTTTTCTACAATACAAACAAGTATGAAAAAGGCTCTTAGCTTAGAGCCCATTACTTGGCAGGTACCCAATTACAGTTTGATTAATTGATTCCAAAGTTAATAAAGCCATAATTAAATGGATCGAGGATGTACTTAAAGAAGCACTCCATTAAGAAATGCCTGAAAAGGGGATACTTCTCATAAACTACATCAATTATAAACTATTAGCCCAAACCAAAGATGAATGTTCATTCTAAGAACTAAGTACATAAAAGACTTCAAAATTTAAAAAAAGTATGACAACTCAGTTATCTAGCATGAGCAAAGAATGTGACATTTCCTTAACAAATTTGCCAAAGGTACGCTAACATTCCCCAGTATCTTCAAGTGAGGCACCAGTATTTCATCAAACGAAGAAACTAAACAATTTACATAATTTTACTAGCGTCACAGATGATTTAATGGAAAAACCAGTACAAAACCCAAGTGGCCCAACTCCCAATAAAATCTATCAGGCCTGCTACAATTTCAACTAATGTATAATTTCTAATTCAGATAAAAGAATTTTACAGTTTCATATGCTCTATTCATTAGTTTGAATAGTGCATAACATAAAGATAAGTAACTTCAGGCATAAAGTCACACATAAATGTTCAAAGAAAGTTCCTTCCTGTTTCAAAGTACTTTAAGAAATAAAAGAAGCTATACTGAGTTGCTTCTAAAATCTACTTACGCAGTCCTAGGTAGAAAAACAAGGTTTTCTCAAGAAGCCTTTTTATAAAAAGAAATTTAAATTATCCTTAGAAAACAATGGCTCCTGTTCAGTGTAACTGCGTAAGTAAATAAAGATGTATTTAATATGCACAACTTGCCACTAACTCTTTACCTTCACCTTAACATAATCTCTTTGTTCTTAGGCCTACATTTAAGGGTCCAGGGTTGCTTTTCTTGTATAAAGGTTCATTTCTGCCCTAAACTTTGAGACAATTAAAAGTGACATTTCTAAGGTTCTTTTAGTGTCTTCTAATGAGGCAGTTTGTTAAGTAAGTAGTATCTAAGAAATCTCATACAGAACATGAAAAAAAAGCTTTTCTTAAAAAAAGAGAACCATTTTAATGTAGTAGAACCAATGAAAACACACATCAGAAGGAATGTTTCCAGCAAAGGGCAGTGGTCAGACCTGGAGCACCATTAGATGCTAGTAGCTCTGTCACTGCCTCACATTGAATGAAGGAAGGGGCTGCTGAGTCACTTTCCTTTTCTTTTTAAATTCAGTGAATTAACGCACAGTATATTACTGCAGAGGTCAGTGATTGATTAGTCGTATATAACACCAAGTGCTCATTACATCACATGCCCACCTTAATGTCCATCACCCAGTTACCCAACCTCCCCTCCCTCCTTCCCTCTCCCCTGCTGCAAATGGCAAGATTTCATTTTTTGATGGCTGAGTAATATTCCATTGTATATGTATACCACATCTTTTTTATCCATGCATCTGTCAATGAACATCTGGGCTCTTTCTACAGTTTGGTTCTTGTGGACACTGCTGCTATAAGCATTGGGGTGCAGGTGCCCCTTTGGATCACTACATTTGTATCTTTGGGGTAAATACCTAGTAGTGCAATTGCTGGGTCGTAGGGTAGCTCTATTTTTAACTTTTTGAGGAAACTCCATACTGTTTTCCAGAGTGGCTGTACCAGCTTGCATTCCCACCAGCAGTGTAAGAGGGAGGAAAGTGAAAATTAAAGATAAAAATTCTTAAAGGTCCTATTCCTGTAGTTGTGGTTTATGAGCTTTAGTCTGAAAAAGAAGACTGATAACACATTTCTGAAACGTAAGGCAAAATAATCAAGGTTAACTGATCTATTAAGTAGGGAACAGACAAGTTGCTATCAAAATTAGTTAATTTTATATTAATTATTTTTTAGCTCAAAGGTACATCCAAACAAGAGTCAACAAAATAAGATAATAAGGTGAGTGACAAAGGCTGCAGACAACCATAAAGTGAAAGGCTTAAGATGGCTAATATTACTAATATCATGCTTTAGTATTACTGTGTGGTGGGAAGAGACACCAGATATGGAGTCAGAAGACTGATCAAATCTGGCTGCTCCAACTGTTAGGTGTGTGATCTTGGCCAAGACACCGAGCCTTTTAAAACTGTCTTAAAGGGGTGCCTGGGTGGCTCAGTCGTTAAGCGTCTGCCTTCGGCTCAGGGCGTGATCCCAGAGTCCTGGGATCGAGGCCCCACATCGGGCTCCTCCGCTGGGAGCCTGCTTCTTCCTCTCCCACTCCCCCTGCTTGTGTTCCCTCTCTCACTGGCTGTCTATCAAATAAATAAATAAAATCTTTAAAAAAATCAAAATAAAACTGTCTTAAAGTTTACAATTACGAATGATTTTGAACATCCCATAAAGTACAAAAAAGACACCTACAGAGCAGATTTGACTAATGTTTAACATTTAGCCATTTTTATTTAACATTAATCTGTCTTCTTCCTTCATTAAAGGAAAATACTTCCCTGAAATTGGTGTTATTGTTCTTGTGCATGTTTTTATTACTTAAGTTTCCTGAGTCTCTGTTTCCTATTTGTTACATAGATCAATTATCTTTTGTTACCAGGTTGTTGCAGCCAAGGACAATCAAACAGTAAGTACTTAACAGTCACTACCACTTTGCATGATACCCTGGAAAATGCCATTTAGAAAATACCCACAAGATACTTAGAATTTTACAGAAAAAAACCCATAAACCCAAGACAATATACTATATTTTGATGAAGCTAACTATAAGGTCTTGAATTACTTTATGTACCACTATGGGGGAAGGGGGGAAATGGTCAATTAAATTCTCACAGTACATTTCTTTTTAATTACAGAAAATGCCAAAGATACAAAAGTAGACAGAATAGCATGATGAAATCCCCATATACCCATATCCCAATCTCCAAAATTATTAATTCATGTCCAGTGTTAATTTATCTACAACCTTCTCAAGATCATTTGGAAATAATTCTGGACATCGTACCATTTAATACATAAATATTTCAGTATGTAACTCCAAAAAAACAAGTGCTCTTTAGGGAAAAAAATACCCTTACTACCATTCTCACAAATAAACAAAAAAAAACCCCATAACTCCTTAATATCAAATACCCAACGTTCAATTTTTCCCAATTGTCCATAGTTGTATTTGTTTTTTTCAAGATTTTATTTATTTATTTGACAGAGAACGAGTGCATGCACAAGCAGGCGAAAACAGCAGACAGAGGGGTAGGGAGAAGCAGGCTCCCCACGAGCCCGATGTGGGGCTCAATCCCAGGACCCCATTTCATGACCCAAGCTGAAGGCAAATGTTTAACTGACTGAGCCACCCAGACACCCCAAGTTATATTTGCTTACTTTCTTTTTATGACATGTTAGAATAAGGATCCAAATATTGTGATTGCTTTAATGTTTGTCTCTTCAATCAATGGGTTCCCCTCCATCCCTTTTAAACTCCTTGGAATTTTCAGACTGAAGAAACCAGGTCATTTATCTGAGTCTAAATTTTGCTGATTGTACCCCCTTGTAGTTGCTTAATATGCCTCTATGTTTCTATATATCCTGTAAATCAGTAGTCAGATTTTTAATCAGATGTAGGGTTTTTTGTTTTGTTTTTACTACTGCATATTTGCTATTTACTTCCATAAGGAGGTGTTTAATATTTGCTCTTCTCTCCTTTTGCGATGCTAACAGCCACTGCTGATCACTGTCTAGGATGCATTTATTCATTAGAGTTTACAAAATGCTGATATTCAAAATCTGTAATTCCATCTAAAATTACTTGCTGAAATATTTTTTTTTTAAAAATTACCTTTCCTTTATTACCTGTTCAATTATCCTGATGCATAGTTTACCTAGGGAAGGCATGAAAGATGCTTTGATATTATCTTTCAAATACCAGTTTTCAAAATAAGTTAACCTCCTAGCATCCTCCTAAACAGACCAATTAGTTGGTTTGTTTACTTATAAGGTAGCATGATGAACTCCTGGACTTCAACATATCTGATAGGTCTCAATAACTGTAGTTACTACTCTTCTTGATGCTCAAATTGTCCCATTTTTGGCTAGAGGAAGCCCAATCAAATTGATTCCTAAGACTTTTTGTTATGATGCAAGTAGTGTTTAAAGACTTCTTGCTTTTAGAAAAATGTTCTAGGCACATCTTATTTACTACCTCCAACCTGGAATCAGCCAGTCATTTATTTCAAGGTGCCCTGGTTCTTTTATTGGGAAATGGTATTTGGAGAACACAATCTAGGCACCAGGGTTGGGGTACATCATTTTCGTATCACTTCGAAATTTTATTTTATAAATACTAAAACAGCTCTTTAGTGACCCTGTAGTGGAAAGAATCCCCCCAAATTCATGTCCACCTGGAACCCAGAATATTATGACATTTAGAAATATGATCTTGGGGCGCCTGGGTGGCTCAGTTGTTTAAGCCTCTGCCTTCAGCTCAGGTCATGATCTCAGGATCCTGGGATCGAGCCCCGCACTGGGTTCCCTGTTCAGCGGGGAGTCTGCTTCTCCCTCTCCCTCTGATCCTCCTCCCTGCTTGCACTCTCTCTCTCTGCTTCAGATGAGTAAACAAAATCTTAAAAAAAAGAGAGAGAGAGAAATAGGATTTTGGTAGATGCAAGTAAGGTAAGATTGATGAGAGACCATACTGGATTAGGGTGGCCACTAACTAAATTCAGTGAGTGTCCTTACCAGGAACAGAAAATGATACAGAGGGAGACACAGAGGAAGGGCGTATGAGGACAGAGACAGAGACTCCAGTGATGCGGAAGAATGCCAAGCATTGCCAGGAGCCACCAAAAGTTAGGAAGAGACAAGGGAGGATTCTTCCCTAGAACCTTCAGAAGGAGTATGGGTCTACCAACACCTTGACGTCAGAATTCTAACCACCAGAATGGTGAGAAAACCAATTTCTGTTGGTTTAAGCCACCAAGTTTGTGGTTAATTTGTTATAGCAGCCCTAGGGAACTAGTAACTAATCTAGGCATTATTTTATTTTGTTTTTAAATAAAATCATAAATAAAAATTAATATACAGGTATAATAAATAGGTGAGGTATTTGTAAAACTTCCTCACATGTAGACTCCAACTTTTTCTAATTACATACCTTCCTTGACTTACGATGGGGTCACATCCCAATAAACACACTGTAAGCTGAAAATACCTTAAAACACATTTAAAACACCTAACCTACTGAATATCACAGCTTAGCCTAGGCCTACTTCTAGCACACTCAGAACATTTCCATTAGCCTATAGTTGGGCAAAATCATCTAACACAAAACCTGTTTTATAATAAAGTGCTGAATATCTCATGTAATTTACTGAATACTGTACTGAAAGTGAAAACCAGCATGGTTATATGGGTACAGAGCGGTTTTAAGTATATTAGTTTTTTTACCCTTGTGATTGCACGGGTGACTGGTAGCTGCTCAGTATCACAAGAGAGTACTGTGCTATGTATCACTAGCCTCGGAAAAGATCAAAATTCAAAGGGCACTTTCTACTGCATGTGTATCACTTTCATACCTCTAAAAGTCAGAAATCCTAAATCTAACCATCATAAATTGGGGACCATCTGTAAGATGGCCGGAAGATAAACAGATCTTATCTGCATATGACATGCAAACATCCATATTTCTTCAGAGCACCTCTAACTTGGTTGTACAGTAGGCATCTTACATGTTCAACAGAGAATTCTTGATTATACCCTCCTAAACATTCTACCAGCCTTTACCATTTCACTGATCAGCAACTCCATTTTAACAATTCATCAGGCCAAGACCTTCTAAGGTCACACCCAACATCCAATCCATCACCAAATCCTGTTAACTTCACCTTTGAAATACAGTATGTTCAGAATTGAACCACTTCTCACTAATACCTTCTTGACCCAATCTACCATGATCAGTGGCCTAGAAAATGGCCACCTAACTAGTCTCTCTGTCCTCCTATAATCTATTCCCCCCTTAACAGGCAGAGTTATCCTTTAATAATATGTCAGAGCATGTTACCCCAGAAAATGCTTCTCATCTCACACAGGCCCTAAAGGCCCTGCCCACCAATGTCTTACTCTTCCTCCTCTATCTAACTCAATCATTCTAGTCATATTGACCTCTGTGCTATTCCTTGAACATGCCAAGGTTGCGCTTGTCTCAGGGCTTTTGCACTTGCTATTGTCTCACCTAGAACACTCTTCCCTGAGATATCTTTATGGCTTCATCCCTTAATTCTTTCGGGTTCCTATTCACCTATAAACTTATCTAAGAGGATTTTCCTGACCCCTTATATATCATCTCCCCAATGTCATCACCCTTTATCACTTTACCTTGTTCTATTCTTCTTTAAAGCACTTATCACTACATGTCATATTATACATTTATCTTTTTATTGTCCACAGAAGATACTCTGTTAGCAAGTACTTTGTCTCTTTTGTACACTACTATAATCCTAAGAGTTTAGAACTGTGCTTAGTATGGTTTGTTGAATGGGGTGAGTTGATCTCAATTCTCTTTGGCTCTACTAGTATAAACATCTCACACTGAGTACATGCTGTTTACAGAATTAGAACTTAAACTTGAATAATTTTCATTAAATACAATACCTAAATACAAGCTAACTATGTCATCAGGTACATAATTTATTTCAATGCAGGAAGTAAAACTGGCCATGTTGGATGTACTGAACTCCCCAAGTAAAAAGCAACATCATAGGGGCGCCTGGGTGGCACAGCGGTTGAACGTCTGCCTTCAGCTCAGGGCGTGATCCCGGCGTTATGGGATCAAGCCCCACATCAGGCTCTTCCGCTGTGAGCCTGCTTCTTCCTCTCCCACTCCCNCCCCCTGCTTGTGTTCTCTCTCGCTGGCTGTCTCTATCTCTGTCAAATAAATAAATAAAATCTTAAAAAAAAAAAAAAAAAGCAACATCATAGAAAAAACTAAAAGGAAAATCACCAAGTACCCTCAAATCAATCCAGACTTGTAAACACATTTGCTCATAATTACCTAGGTATTAGTTAGTACTTCTGTAGTATCCACTCATAAAGCATAATGAATATTTCTATCCTAAACCAAAAAAATAATTCAGGGATCTTAACTTAAGTAGACATAAGCACTATGTTACAGCACTTGGACAGTTCTAACCTTCTGGCAGGAACAGTTTTCTCTCTCTAAAAATAAGGCCACACAGAAGATATATACTAAAGGAAATTACAGTAGTCTTAAAATTAAGATTAATATAGTGAGAGCATGCCAAATTATTTAAAGAAAATCTATAACATTGTTTAATCTTCCTCAGCAGTAAATTTTATATCAGATCCTAGAGTTACTGAACAAAGGCTATCCATAAAAAAGGATGCTAATCTATAGCAATGACAGGAAAACAAAGTCTTGATATCTAAAGTTTTTAACAAAAGAAAAATGCTATATGATCACAGAAGTCCTTATACTGCAATTTCATGTAAATAGTAAATTCAAAGGCCGTAAATCTGGGGATCTATGAACCTGAGAGATCATGTTAATCCCAATCAGAAAAAGTAACAACATCCAAACCTCATAATCTATAAAGAATGAAGTTGATTATCATTTACTTTTAACAACAATGAATTCATTAATTCTTTGTATCTATAAACAGAAATTCACTGTAACCTAACCTGGAAAATAAATGTTCACCCCCTTGCTTACAAACAGCTTATGGTAAGTTGTTCTTTGGAACAGAATAAACAGCCTGAGCCCTGAGGAGGGGTCACAAAGCATGGTGAACCATGCGCTAGACAAGAACAAAAGACAGGAATATTTAACTGCTCATTAGATAAATATTTAAGAGGTGCTTCATTTCCAAACAAAGTTTCAAGTCACAAGTGTGGCTACAGGCCAAACCACAACTTCTTCCGGGAACTGTGAATTAACTTCCTAATGCCACAGACCTCTCTCAGTAACTATAAAGCTACTTACTGCTCACAGTTTCTGGCCCACAGGTATTTTACCTCATCTTCCCTAAGGACTTATGCACTAATGAGTAGAGTGAGACCACATGCAGGCTGCTAACCACCAAGTAATTAGAAAACACTCTTTTCTCCTTTTTCTTTTCTAACATACACAAAAACACGTGTGTGTGCACATGCACTCACACACAATCTTCCCTCCCTCCAAGCTGAGCATTAAAAGGGGGGGAGGGACAGCATAAATGGCGCCATGAAAACAGTTTATATAGGACTGAACACAATGTACAGAGCTCAGCAGAGTTCTGTGTATGACTATTTTCCAAACGAAAATGTAACTATAATAAGAACTTTAACACAAGCATTGATGTAAGAAACAAAAAAAGGTAGAAAACACAAGTAAAAAAAGTCACTTACTGTGTGTCATCTTCAAGTCATTAAGTTTTGCATTTAACAGATCTTCTTTTATGACCTTTTTTCTGTAAACATTAATAAAGAGGTGAAATAACTAAGAGAAAATTGTTGTTCTGCTCATTTATTTTTCAATTCACTACCAAGCAAAATGAAATGGATTAGGCACTGAGTTTTAAATTCTAGCAAAGAAAACATGACCTGCCATTCAGTTGCCACTCTCCACTCCAAGGGAGATTCACTACCAAGGGGGGAAAAAAAAAAAAAAAAGCACACTCCCCTTCCCTGGAACTGGTAGAAAGTATCAGAAAGGAAGGGGTGTCAGGGTTTTTGTACTGCTTTAGAAGGGAGAGGCAACACTGCATGGATATCTAAGTGCTGTAGACACTAGGTTATATGCAGTGAATGTAAGACTGAATGAAAGGAATGCTAAAAACATCCAAAGACTCCAAAAAAGAATATACTATAAATATTCAATAGCTGCCAGATTTTCCACCTTGGGAGAAATCAAGAAGGGGCCAACTTGGTAGGAAAAAGCAAATTATTATTTTGCATCTATTATTTCTCTATACCATCCCCGCTACCACCAAATCCCTGAGAAAAAGCAGTTAAGCCTACGGACTATCTCAGCTGTGTTAGACCCACTGTATGACCCTGTTATAGGACACACAGTGATGACCACTGCACTCTCAGTAAGGGCCAGAGAACTGTGGTAATTCAGAGAAAGCATAAAAATGTATATCCATGACACAGTCATAGCTAGTGACAGGAGATGTATCAAGAATGAAGCTAGCAGAAGTTCTTCAGCGTGCTGGGAAGAGTGTGCTATCTTCTATGTAAACATAAATGCAGAATCAAAACTGACTCACAGTTAAAAGAAAATGTAAATAAAATTTGCTCTAATGCAGTTACTAACTTGAGTTTATGGCTGTGCTCTTTGAATGGGTGTTCCCTGAATCCCTTAAAATTACACACAAAGTTTTGTCTGTAAGTATGTTTTATGACGTGTTTTTCTGGTAGAAGGTGTCTATAGCCTTCTTCAGATTGTCAAAGAAGTCCATAACTTCCAAAAAGATCTAAAGGGCTGCAGTGTTATAAACTGTGGCATGACTTAATAAACCTTAAGAACTATGTCAACTGTTTTAGTAACTAAATAAATCTACTCTGTTAAGAAATTAGTATTCTGGGGGTGCCTGGGTGATACAGTCTGTTTAGTGTCCAACTCTTGGTTCCAGCTTGGTTCGTGATCTCAGGGTTGTGAGATCGAGCCCTGAGTGAGGCTGCATGCTCAGGACAGAGTCTGCTTAGACTCTCTCTCTCCCTCTACCGCCCCCTCCTACTAAAATAAATGAATGAATCTTTAAAAGAAAAAAAAGAAATCAGCATTCTGATTAAATGTACTAATGAATCATAGGTTTAATTAGAAATTTGACAATATACACTGTCTTAATATAATTTTTGGACAGCTCTGAATATATGTCAGATCAAAATGGGCTTAACTTTTAAATGTATTAGAATAATTTAACTATTAATAATAAATTAATTTCCAGTACACTATTAACTCAATTTAGTTCAAAAAATATGTTAAGACCTAGATAGGAAGATGGCGGAGGAGTAGGGGACCCCTTTTTCAGCCGGTCCCCTGAGTTGAGCTGGATAGGTACCAGACCAGCAGGGAATATCCACGGAATCAGCCTGAGACGCAGGAAGATACATCTGGATCTCTACAAATGAACATCTCCAGCGCTGAGTATCGAGGTACGAAGCGGGGAGCCGTGAAACCGCGCACAGATATCGGAAGCTAAACAGAAGGGGGAGGGAGCCGCCGTGTCAGGGCGCCGGGAAGCGGTAGCCACCTGCAAGGGGGAGCGGACAGACCGCGGACCCGCACGCTTGAGACAGCAGGCTGAGAAGGGAGCTCCGGGAGCGCACGCGGGACGGCTGGCGGTTGGCGGGCCACCTGCACGGGGGAGCAGGCGGACTCGCGGACGGCACCCGCGAGACAACAGACTTAGAACGCGAGCTCCAGGAGCGCGCGCGCAGGGCGGCTGGCGGGCCACCTGCACCGGGGAGCGGGCGGACCGCGGACCCGCACTCTGGAAACGGCAGACTGAGTCCGTGAGCCGGGAGCGTGCACCACCAAGCATCTCACGGAGCTCCGGAGCTCCGGTGTGCTCACTGGATCGAGGCTGAGACCGGGAGCTCCGGGAGCGTCCGCGGGGCGGCTGGCGGCTGGAGGGCCACCTGCACGGGGGAGCAGGCGGACTCGCGGTCAGCACCCGTGAGACACCAGACTGAGACGGGGAGCTCCGGGAGCCCGCGCGGGGCGGCTGGCGGCGGGCGGGGTTGGAAACACAAAGGACAGAGACGTGCCGGCCCTGGAAGTGAGGGCTGGGACGCCGGGTGTGGGGCGCACAGCCCGGGATGCTGCAGGGTTGAGCAGCACCAACAGAAACAGAGTTAAAGTGGCCAGAACATCAGTGGAGAACGATCCGCGATCCCTCTGTTCTGAGACAGAGGCTGAATTTCAGCCGCTGCTGCTCTCTCAGAAGAGGCATAGCAAACCGCCAGGGAAAGCCGCCAGAGAACAAAAGCCCGGAAATACCGGCTCACAGGGTGCCCATCCCCATCCCCCCTCGCAAGGGACACAGAGACTCTACCCAAACAGGGTTTTCTGAGTACCTGCAGGCAGGCCCCTCCCCCAGAAGGCAGGCTGAAAAATCAAGAAGCCCACAACCCGGAGCGCCTGAGTGGCGCAGTCACCAAGCACCTGTCTTCGGATTAGGGTGTGATCACAACGCTCCGTAAGGAGTCCTTCATCGGGCTTCTCCACCGGGAACCTGCTTCTTCCTCTCCCACTCCTCTGCTTGGGTTCCCTTTCTTGCTGACTGTCTCTCTCTCTCTCAAATAAATAAATAAACTCTTTAAGGAAGAAGCCCACATCCCTAAGATCTCTATAAAACAAGGGCGCACGGCCTGGGTCCCAGTCAACACTTGGGCTCTGGACAACCCTGCAATCTCTCTTCATCAGAATGACGAGAAGGAGAAGTCCCCCCCAGCAAAGAAAAGATAATGAGTCTGTGGCCTCTGCCACAGAATTGGCCTCGGCCACAGAATTAATACATATGGATGTATCCCAATTATCAGAAATGGAATTCAGAGCAACAATGGTCAAGATGATGAGTAAACTTGAAAAAAGCATCAGAGAAAGCGTTGCTGAGAATATAGAATCCCTAAGGGCAGAAATGAGAGCGAATCTGACAGAAATTAAAAATTCTATGAGCCAAATGCAGTCAAAACTAGAGGCTCTGACGGCCAGGGTCACCGAGGCAGAGGAACGCGTTAGCGAATTGGAGGATGGGTTAGTAGAAGAAAAAACGAAAATAGAAGCTGGTCTTAAAAAAATCCACGCCCACGAATGTAGATTACGGGAGATTACTGACTCTATGAAACGATCCAATGTCAGAATCATCGGCATCCCTGAAGGGGTGGAGAAAAACAGAGGTCTAGAAGAGATATTTGAACAAATTGTAGCTGAAAACTTCCCTAATCTAGCAAGGGAAACAAGCATTCGTGTCCAAGAGGCAGAGAGGACCCCATCCAAGCTCAACCAGGACAAACCTACGCCACGGCATGTCATAGTGCAATTCGCAAATATTAGATCCAAGGATACAGTATTGAAAGCGGCCAGGGCAAAGAAATTTCTCACGTACCAAGGCAAAGGTATCAGGATTACGTCAGACCTGTCTACAGAGACCTGGAATGAGAGAAAGGCTTGGGGGGGCATTTTTAAAGCTCTTTCAGAGAAAAACATGCAGCCAAGGATCCTTTATCCAGCAAAGCTGTCATTCAGAATTGATGGAGAAATAAAGACGTTCCAAAATCGCCAATCATTAACCAATTTCGTAACCACGAAACCAGCCCTACAGGAGATATTAAGGGGGGCTCTATAAAGGTAAAAAGGCCCCAAGAGTGATACAGAGCAGCAAGTCACAACCGATACAAAGACTTTAAAGAGAAATGGCATCATTAAAATCATATCTGTCAATAATCTCTATCAATCTAAATGGCTTAAACTCTCCCATAAAACGCCACAGGGTTGCAGATTGGATAAAAAGACATGACCCATCCATTTGCTGTCTACAAGAGACTCATTTTGAACCCAAAGATGCATTCAGACTTAGAGTAAGGGGATGGAGTACCATCTTCCACGCAAATGGACCTCAAAAGAAAGCTGGAGTAGCAATTCTCATATCAGATAGACTGGATTTTAAACTAGAGGCCATAGAGAGAGATACAGAAGGGCACTATATTATTCTTAAAGGAAGTATTCAACAAGTGGATATGACAATTATTAATATATATGCCCCCAACAGGGGAGCAGCAAGATACACAAGCCAACTCTTAACCAAAATAAAGAGACATATAGATAAGAACACAGTAATAGTAGGGGACCTCAACACCCCACTATCAGAAATAGACAGAACACCCTGGCAAAAACTAAGCAAAGAATCAAAGGCTTTGAATGCCATACTCGACGAGTTGGACCTCATAGATATATATAGAACACTACACCCCAGAACCAAAGAATACTCATTCTATTCAAATGCCCATGGAACATTCTCAAGAATAGATCATGCTCTGGGACACAAAACAGGTCTCAGCCAATACCAAAAGATTGAAATTATCCCCTGCATATTCTCAGACCACAACGCTCTGAAATTGGAACTCAACCACAAGGAAAAACCTGGAAGAAACTCAAACACTTGGAGGCTAAGAACCATCCTGCTCAAGAATGACTCGATAAACCAGGAAATCAAAAAACAAATTAAACAATTTATGGAGACCAACGAGAATGAATACACAACGGTCCAAAACCTATGGGATACTGCAAAGGCAGTCCTAAGGGGGAAATACATAGCCATCCAAGCCTCACTCAAAAGAATAGAAAAATCTAAAATGCAGTTTCTATATTCTCACCTCAAGAAACTGGAACAGCAACAGAGGGACAGGCCTAACCCACTGACAAGGAAGGAGTTGACCAAGATTAGAGCAGAAATCAATGAATTAGAAACCAGGAGCACAGTACAGCAGATCAACAGGACTAGAAGCTGGTTCTTTGAGAGAATCCATAAAATTGACAGACCACTGGCAAAACTTGTCCAAAAACAAAGAGAAAGGACTGAGATTATTAAAATTATGACTGAAAAGGGAGAGGTCACGACCAGCACCATTGAAATTGCAAGGATTATTAGAAACTTTTATCAACAGCTATATGCCAAAAAACTAAACAATCTGGAAGAGATGGAGGCCTTCCTGGAAACCTATAAACTACCAAGACTGAAACAGGAAGAAATAGATTTCTTAAATAGGCCAATTAACTATGAAGAAATTGAGTCAGTGATAAACAACCTTCCAAATAATAAAACTCCAGGCCCAGACGGTTTTCCTGGGGAATTCTACCAAACATTCAAAGAAGAAATAATACCTATTCTCCTAAAGCTATTTCAAAAAATAGAAACAGAAGGAAAGCTACCAAACTCATTCTATGAGGCTAATATTACCTTGATCCCCAAACCAGGCAAAGACCCCCTCAAAAAGGAGAATTACAGACCGATTTCTCTAATGAATATGGATGCCAAAATCCTCAACAAGATCCTTGCTAATAGAATCCAACAGTACATTAAAAGGATTATCCATCATGACCAAGTGGGATTCATACCTGGGATGCAAGCATGGTTCAACACTCGCAAATCAATCAATGTGATACATCATATCAACAAGAAAAGACTCAAGAACCATATGATCCTCTCAATTGATGCAGAAAAAGCATTTGACAAAATACAGCATCCTTTCCTGATTAAAACCCTTCAGAGTGTAGGAATAGAGGGTACATTTCTCAATCTCATAAAAGCCATCTATGAAAAGCCTACTGCAAGCATTATTCTCAATGGGGAAAAGCTGGAAGCCTTTCCCTTAAGATCAGGAACACGACAAGGATGCCCACTCTCGCCACTATTATTCAACATAGTACTAGAAGTCCTTGCAACAGCAATCAGAAGACAAAAAGGGATCAAAGGTATCCAAATCGGCAAAGAAGAAGTCAAACTGTCTCTCTTTGCAGATGACATGATACTCTATATGGAAAACCCAAAGGAATCCACTCCCAAACTATTAGAAGTTATAGAACAATTCAGTAAGGTGGCAGGATACAAAATCAATGCCCAGAAATCAGTTGCATTTCTATACACGAATAACGAGACTGAAGAAAGAGAAATTAGGGAATCCATCCCATTTACAATAACACCAAAAACCATACGTTACCTTGGAATTAACTTAACCAGAGACGTAAAGGACCTATATCCTAGAAACTATAGATCACTTTTGAAAGATATTGAGGAAGACATAAAAAGATGGAAAAATATTCCATGCTCATGGATTGGAAGAATTAACATAGTTAAAATGTCCATACTACCCAGAGCAATCTACACTTTCAATGCTATCCCGATCAAAATACCGAGGACATTTTTCAAAGAACTGGAACAAATAGTCCTTAAATTTGTATGGAACCAGAAAAGGCCCCGAATCTCCAAGGAACTGTTGAAAAGGAAAAACAAAGCTGGGGGCATCACAATGCCGGATTTCGAGCTGTACTACAAAGCTGTGATCACAAAGACAGCATGGTACTGGCACAAAAACAGACACATCGACCAATGGAACAGAATAGAGAACCCAGAAATGGACCCTCGGCTCTTTGGGCAACTAATCTTTGATAAAGCAGGAAAAAACATCCGGTGGAAAAAAGACAGTCTCTTCAATAAATGGTGCTGGGAAAATTGGACAGCTACATGCAAAAGAATGAAACTTGACCACTCTCTCACACCATACACAAAAATAAACTCCAAATGGATGAAAGACCTCAATGTGAGACAGGAATCCATCAAAATTCTAGAGGAGAACATAGGCAACAACTTCTATGACATCGGCCAGAGCAACCTTTTTCACGACACATCGCCAAAGGCAAGAGAAATAAAAGATAAAATGAACTTATGGGACTTTATCAGGATAAAGAGCTTCTGCACAGCCAAGGAAACAGTCAAAAAAACTAAGAGACAGCCCACGGAATGGGAGAATATATTTGCAAAGGACACCACAGATAAAGGACTGGTATCCAAGATCTACAAAGAACTTCTCAAACTCAATACACGAGAAACAAATAAACAAATCATAAAATGGGCAGAAGATATGAACAGACACTTTTCCAATGAAGACATACAAATGGCTAACAGACACATGAAAAAATGTTCA
Source organism: Ailuropoda melanoleuca (assembly GCF_002007445.2). Classification (NCBI taxonomy): domain Eukaryota; kingdom Metazoa; phylum Chordata; class Mammalia; order Carnivora; family Ursidae; genus Ailuropoda; species Ailuropoda melanoleuca. The sequence goes on from NC_048233.1 coordinate 36,613,287, forward strand.
AAATCATTAGCCATCAGGGAAATTCAAATCAAAACCACACTGAGATACCACCTTACGCCAGTTAGAATGGCAAAGATAGACAAGGCAAGAAACAACAATTGTTGGAGAGGATGTGGAGAAAGGGGATCCCTCCTACATTGTTGGTGGGAATGCAAGTTGGTACAGCCACTCTGGAAAACAGTGTGGAGGTCCCTTAAAAAGTTAAAAATTGAACTACCCTATGACCCAGCCATTGCACTACTGGGTGTTTACCCCAAAGATACAGACGTAGTAAAGAGAAGGGCCATATGCACCCCAATGTTCATAGCTGCATTGTCCACAATAGCCAAATCATGGAAGGAGCCGAGATGCCCTTCAACAGATGACTGGATTAAGAAGCTGTGGTCCATATATACAATGGAATATTACTCAGCTATCAGAAAGAACGAATTCTCAACATTTGCTGCAACATGGACGGCACTGGAGGAGATAATGCTAAGTGAAATAAGTCAAGCAGAGAAAGACAATTATCATATGATTTCTCTCATCTATGGAACATAAGAACTAGGATGATCGGTAGGGGAAGAAAGGGATAAAGAAAAGGGGGGTAATCAGAAGGGGGAATGAAACATGAGAGACTATGGACTATGAGAAACAAACTGAAGACTTCAGAGGGGAGGGGGTGGGGGAATGGGATAGACTGGTGATGGGTAGTAAGGAGGGCACGTATTGCATGGTGCACTGGGTGTTATACGCAACTAATGAAGCATCAAACTTTACATCAGAATCGGGATGTACTGTATGGTGATTAACATAATATAATAAAATAAAATTAATTATTAAAAAAAAAAAAAAAATATGTTAAATACCTATTAAACTCAAGTACCAAGCACTGTATTTCTAGGCAATTACATTTTAACAACAGTAATCAAAGAAACAAATCCAAACATGTTAAAACATAAATGGTTGCTATGGTAGTTACCAAGTGCCTGCTACAATACAAAAAAAGAAAATTATAAAGATAATAAGCAGTTTCAATTCGAACTGTCTCATAAAGAATGTTGTGCTCTATCATTACTTTCTATTTTTTGTCCATAAATACTAGAGCAGTGCTACTCAAAATGTGGTCAGTGCACCAGTACTTCATTACTGGTCTGTCATATAGAGAAATGAGTAAACTTTTATTTACACTGATATAACATTTTTATTTCACAAAAATATACACCTAAACAGATTACAGAAAAAAAAATTCATCAAAAAGAGAGTTCAAATTCTATTCTCAGATTTCAGCTGGTCCTTTCTTATCAAGTGTGTGCTTTAAAAGAAGTAATTAAATACATTTAAACCCCACATCATTAAAAAAAAAAAAAAAAGAGGAGTACTTTTTTTTTTTATTAGCTATCATCTGGTTTTAAACGTCTGGACTCCACTTAAAAAGTTCATCACTAACCTCATACAGCTTTTAGAATTTTCACAACAGGAGAGCTGCTTCTTAAAAGAGCTTTCAATTTTCTTGTCTTTTGTTTCTCTCAACTGTCTTTTTACTTGAACCTAGAAGAAAAGCAAAATCCCTTATTTAGAGTGATAATCCAGCATCACAAATGACAACCTATCAATTTTCCTTTGAAAGGATAAAAAAATTAAAGAAACAAAATTTTCTGAATGAAAGGGCAGCCCAAACACATAAGCTTATTCATTCAAGCATGCTAAACCACAAGACTGGTAAATGTGCTAAGCTCCAGGGGAACAAAATAGTGAGAGGCATGTAAACAGGAAGTGCTCATGAGCACAGATCTCTGTATACATGTAGGACTGAGAAATTAACTCTATCTGAGGATAACAGAGAAGACTTTAATGAGTGGGTCTTAAAGAGTAGGAATTTGTCGAAGAAAAAAATATTCTGAATGGATGAAAGAACAGTTACAAGACCAATGAGAAGCCAATACAGATAGGTAAGAAAATATGAGCAGGATATGAAGTTGATGTAATATATTAGGACCAGACTGTAAAGGGCTTCAAGTAAAAAAATAATTCCATGGGAATGGGAATTATTTCCCATGGGGGCGCCTGGGTGGCTCAGCCATTAAGTGTCTGCCTTCGGCTCAGGTCATGTTCCCAGGGTCCTGGGATCGAGCCCCGCATTGGGCTCCCTGCTTGGCGGGAAGCCTGTTTCTCCCTCTCACACTCCCCTTGCTTGTGTTCCCTCTCTCACTGTCTCTTTCTGTCAAATAAATAAAATCTTTAAAAAAATAAAAATAAAATAGCGCAGTGAATGAAATGACCAAATTTGTTTTTCAGGATAAACTTTGCCAGTGATGTGGAGAATGAACCAGTTAAGGAGAGACTATAAAGGCTGGGAAACCAGAAGAAAGCTCTTATAGCTGTGTAGATCTACACTGTGAGAGACAAGTCACTAGCCATATGTGGCTACTGAGCACTGAAATGTGGCTTATCTGAATTGAGATGTACTCTATTTGTAAAATAAACACTGGATTTCAAAGATACAGAACAACAACAACAAGGTAAAACCTCTCAATAATTCTTTAAAAATACTTTTGTTGACATAATACATTAGTTATGTTGGATTAATTATAAAATTTTATTTTAATGGTTTTCTTTTTACTCTTTCAATATGACTACTAAAAGTAAAAATTTTAAATTATAGTGGCTTGTAGTATATTTCTATTGGCAGAGCCAGTCTAAATGACAGCATGAAGGCCTACAAAGAAGTGACAAAAGAAGAATGAAGAGGAAACAAATTTAAGACATTGCTCAGAAGGACTAGGCAAAGATGAGGGAGAAAGAAAAAATGGAAAACTCCCAGATGAGTTCTGGATCTGTTAATGTTTACATTCTACATGGAGATATCCAACAAGCACATGAAAACATAAATCTGGTTCTAAAGAAAAAGATCTGGGCTAGTGATAGTTTTAGAAGCCATACAAATACAGGTAAGAGCTTAAAGCTACTAGAGTACCCGAGAAGATTTAGATGAGAAAGTATCTCCAGAAAATGGAAAGGAATTTAAAACTTAAGAAATGATTTTTTAAAAGGCAAGGAAAGCAGAGAGATGGTAAAGACTGTGAAAGGTCAGAAAAGTAAAGCAAATGAACATACATACAAACATTCATAAAAGGATATCCTATAAGCCAAAGAAAATAAAGAGTAGTCAAGAGCACCACATGCAGGAAACAAAAAATTATTCCAAACCTCAGTGAAGACACTTTTACAGAGGTAAATGTTCAATGTGAGTTGAAAAGCAATTATGAAAAGGGAGTAAGCAAGTACAGATGTCTCATTCAAATTTAGTTGGAAAGGGATAAAGATAATAAAGATTCAGAAGTAAAGGTCAAAGGAAAATATTAAGAGCATGTAGTTAATATCACATAATGAGAAACATTTGTTAAGTCTGACTAAATTAGGTTAACACTGCATCAAACTTTTAAAAAAAGATTTATTTATTTATTTGAGGGAAGGAGGGGCAGAGGGAGAGAGAGAGAAGCAGACTCCATGCTCAGCATGGTACCCAACCTGGGGCCCAATCTCACAACCCCGAGATCACAACCCGAGCGGAAACCAAGAGTGGGACACTCAACCAACTATACCGCCAGGCACCCCTGCACCAGACTTTTAATTTAAGTAAAACACAAACCATATTAAAGAAAATGTAAATTGTTACTCCAAGCAACAAAACAGTATTTCACATAAAGCAATGAAGTTTTAGAGGAAAATATCTTTGGAAGCTAGTTCATGCCAATACATCTTCAGCAACATGATATATATAGTCTGGAAAAATAAACAATCCTTCAGAGAAGCCATGCTTTAATTTTGATCATAATATTACACATTTATATAATGTTATATCTTTTCTCCAAGACATACTAATTTATATAGATGTACAATTACATAATTACAACAAGCAAAATCATTTTTTACATGTCATGTTACTTGAATTGTAGTCTCATTTGTTCCTCACATCTGGTAAAAATATATCAAAACAAATTATAAATACCTACACTGAGAACATCTTATGCATAAATAGTTATATGTCACTTTCATACCCCTTCCTACTCACAAAGACAGCAACCAAACTGTTATGGACTTATCATGCTACTTGGAAACAGTAACCCTCCACTGCCCCCATCAATGGTATCAGGTATGTATATAGTAAGAACTCTTTTTTTTTTTTTTTTTTAAGTAAATTCCACCTGCAATGGGGGCTCGAACTCATTACCCTGAGATCAAGAGTTGCAGGTTCTACCAACTAAGCCAGCCAGGTACTACAGTTAGTCATTCATGACTTATAAATGGCATCTCAAATCTTTTTCTCATACACCTTACATAACTACTTATTCTCCTTTTGTCTTTTCACCTTTTATTCATTAACTCAGGAATATGTTATTTCTTTTTTCTTCTTTTATTTGTAAGCCAAAAATAAATCTTAAATACAAATCATAATCATGGTTCATAATCATAAATAACATCAATGAGATATGTATTTAAATGTGCATTTCATGAAAGTGATTAGGATTAAATATTACAAAAAAATTGTACTTAATAAAAGAATAAAGTCATCTGCCCATGCCAACCCTGAAACTATGAGAAGTCTCTCTCAAGATCTCTACAAATCCCCATATCCTTCTCTAATTGCTCACTTTCCTTCAAGCACCGGCTTTTAAAAACAAAGATACCATTTCATATTTAGTTTTATCGGCTTAATCTTCCAAACATAATAATGCTTTTCATGGAAAAGCATTTTCGGGTATTTCAAACTTAAAGTTTTTCTGGGGCTGGTCTTTGAATCTAATATTCCATTTCAAACCCCTTTTCACTGGAAAAATGTATTCAAAGCACCATCCAATTAATTAGTAAATGTTTCTGACATATATAAGTCCTCACACTAGAAACATTCTAAAAATTTAAACCTCCTGCAATTTAAGACTAAATGTGAAACTTCTTTCAGAGCATCAGAAGTAATATTTTGTGGAAAATCATAAGGTGACTACCATGGACTGTCTTCCTTAAGAGGGCAAAGAAAAAAAAAGGTTCAAAATTTCTGTAGCCTTGTAGAAAAGTCTGGGCTTGCCATGCTGAAGAGAAATAATAATCACATATTAAACCTAAAGCTGAACAATTCATAAATATACTCAAACTGGAAATCCATTAAGGGAAAATCATCTCAACTAATTTTATACAGTTCACGTTGCAAAGTAAAACATAAGCCTTACCTTAACACAACCTTCCAATGCACTCAACTTAAACACTGCCTGAAATGGTTTTCGGTCAACAGGACATGAAGCCAGTATCTGAAAAATGATTAGCAAATTATAACTTTACAAATGTTTCTTTAGAAAAGATAAAAATTAAACTATAACAAATGCATTTATAATAAGTTTTCCCTGGAAAAGGAAATAGAAAAATAATTTCTTTCCACCTGTACCATGTCAAAAGAGTAATAAATATCTTAAATTTGTTCAATTCATTCAAACATTTACTAAGCACCTACTGTATGCTAGATAAGTGTACTACCATCAACGAGATAAACATCTCTATTATCAAGATATCAAGATACCATTAAGACCTCGTTGCCCAAATGAGAACTACTGGTACACTGAAAGGAGAACTACCCTGAAATCAACAGCTCTGTGACCTAAAGCACTCAGGCAACATTAAATCAGCTGTAGAAGGAATGGCTTGGACAGGTCTAGTACAGATCTTAATATTCTATGACTTAATATTTCTCTCCAAATCAATTACTATTTTGAATAAAGATACATCAGCAATAACCTCTCCAGAAGCAGTTTCCTATATATCCTTGAGGGGATATCCAACACATATACGTATATACGGTGTATCTTTTACATATATAGTATGATTAATTCGTATGTTGAACTGAATTTTTTCTCTAAATTATGAATCTTAAATTGGTTTATATTACTATTTCTGAGTGGTCCCATTCTCAATTAATAGCATGGTATGCCTAAGAGTTTTAATTTACATTTCCTTTTATATAAGTAAGATTGGGCATATTTTCATATTTTTAAGAGCTTTTCAAAGTTCCTTTTCTTTAAACTGTTTATTCATGCCCTTTGCTTAACTTATCAGGTTGCTGGTCTTTTTAAAATTGAATTGTAGGCATTCTTTATAGATTAAGGAAAATTGTCTTTTGATCACTCTGTGATTCTAAATGAGCTTTACTTTGATAAAATTATTTCCTATGCTTTCAAAATAAATGTGCCTCAACTATAGGAGTTTCTATGATTATAGTATTTAAATATTTGTAAAGGAATAGGTTTATGTTAAATAACTTAAAATGGAGTATATTGCCCATTAGAGTAGGAGGGAAGATTCTATACCATATAAAAATACCAAAAGGTGGTATTACTAGTTAGTTACGGTTATAAAAGTAAAACAGGATTTTAACAATGTAATAGCAACAGGCTAAAAGACCACAGGATAGTAATGGAATTCTGATAAATTATCTTTTATTCTCTAGTGAAATATGTTGTCATTTTTGCCTTTTTGGACTTTGGACCATACCAAGATATGCTTACACAGGCACAGGTAGGTCAGACTATATGCAGCCTTTGATCATAGAATACATTTTCACAAAGCCTGTGAATCACTTTGAGAGCAGCCAAAATATAAATTGAGTTACTTTTTACTACTCTAAAAAGTAATTTTTCTTTTCCTGTCATGTAGGCCTTGATAAAATGCTTTAGCACATCTGATTTAGGAAATGTGACCTTACCGCATTAAATTGGTTCAGACTAGTAGAAGCCAGCTCAGCTTACTTCCAGTACTATGGATTTAAGATGTTATTACTCTCCTTACAGAAAACTTGACCTTAAAAGCTTTGCAACAAGTAGTGACAAAACTGTCCATATCCTTTTTCATAATGCACTGCAAATAGCAACTCTAGTTCAAGAAACTCAACTATGTGATTGCTGTTTACCATATTAGCATTTACTATATGAAATTTCTTAAAATAGAAGTTGTACTAATAAATTTATAATTCAAAATAATATTTAAAAGTAAAAATTTTCGGGGCACCTGGGTGGCTCAGTCACAGTTAAGTCCCCAACTCAGGTCATAATCTCAGGGCTGTAGGGTCAAGCCCTGTGTCAAGCTCCACACTGGGTGTTGAGCCCGCTTAATATTTTCTCTCTCCCTCTCCTCCTTCTCCTTCTGCCCCTCCCTCCCTGCCTCTCTAGTATTAAAAAAAAAAAAATTGATTTAAAAAAATTAAAACTTCCAAGTTCTTATAAAGTTTCAGAATATACTTATTTCTATTTTAAAGGTAAATTTAGATAAACATTCAATGAAAGATAAAATAATGATAGATGAAAACTTTGTTTCCGTCCATGTTTTTTTAAAAACTATTAACAAAGACGTATGGAAGCTCTGAATTTACTATCTACTTTCGTATCTTGCCCTGGTAAGTAACTTTGAGCAAGTTACAGATTTTATGTCTCTCAGTTACCTCATTTGTGAATATGAGGATAACAGAACCTCTCTCTAAGGTTCTTTGGGGAATTAATGGAATTAATCTTAGAAGAGTGTATGGCATATACTAAGCATTGTGTAAAGTCTTCTAAATATCAACTAACTTCACTGCACAAACAAAAACAAAAAAAGCTTAGTTCATTAACAAAAAGACAACCCACAATAAGATGTATATACATGCATGTGAAAGACAGGAGTTCTTCATGATTTTTTGTTGGAATTTGCAAAGTTCATGACATATATGGAAATTAAAATATTTCATTTTATTTTATCTATTTCTATTTGTAACACTAAGATCTAAAAAATAAAGCCACTTGTTCAAGAAATTTACTGTATATTAGATGCATCAATCTTTCAAGAACTCTGAAATTACATAACCATATTTTCTTCCTTATTAAATTTCATTTGACACCAGCTAAACGGCATTCCTGCCTTTAAAACTGTCAGTTTTAACCTGAGCCATTCCATTTTGATCTGTTTCAAATAACAGGGTTCTGAGTAAGATTTTGGTTTTGTTCTCTCCTCCTCAAGCATAATTGCTACAGATTTGTTTAAGGTTTCATTTGAAGGAAAGGTTCCACTGCTATTACAAAAACAAAAAGAAAACAACAAAAAATAGTTCGGAAAACCACTGTTATATGTTATCAACAATTTGTGTATACTTACATTTCCTAAATCTAGTTAACACTAGAAAATAAGTTAATAGGTTTTCTTTAGCTCAGGTTCAGCCTTCAGAAAAAATGCTGAAAACCAAGTTATCCTCCCAGTTAAGGAAAGCACAGGTCAGAAAACAAGCTACCCATAGTAGACAAAATATCTTTGCTATGGCTACTTAGAAAGGATGATATCCAATTCTGACCTTAGAACAGTTTAACAAAACATTTCAAAGGGGAAAGAGAAAAGAAATTGGGTTATCCTGAGTTAAGTCTTCATAGCATACTTCAATAAATTAAGACTGACTAAAGAAGAATAAAAAAGAAATCAAAATAGGTTTTTTAAAAAATTAAATGGATCATTAATTTTTTGTTAATGTATACTGTAAGCAAAGTACACATGGCAGAGTTCAAAGACACCATCATTAGCAGGTACTAATGCATAAAATTACACCTAACGTGACGATCAAATACCTTTACTAGGAAAGTTTTACAAACAGGGTTTTAAAATGGTTTGCATTGGCCTAATTTTAAGGCATTCCCACGGGTACTGCACCCTTATATCCAACAAATATCCATTCAGAAAATGTCAGATATTTTAATCTTAGTTTTTCATAGTTTGTGTTACTAATATAGCTGATTTAGTTTTGTGGTTTTAAAAATGCACATTTAAAACTAATTTAGAAAACTTTGAACTAATATACTTACTGTGCTTAAAAATGTGCTTTTAGTTTTGAAGAAAATTATCCCAAATTTTGTTTTCCTTTTATACATCAAAAATAAATACCCCTTGATTATTCACCATTTTGATTCCTTATATACATCAAAAATACTCTTCAATTATCTATTTAACCCAATATGACTTTCATTTCAATAATTCATAAAGTATCTAATTTAGTTTCATAATCAAGATAGTTCAACATCACCATTCAACTTGATAAAGCTAAAAATTAATAGAATTTGATCACTGCTTTACAATGTAATGTGTATTAAAAAACAGAGCATAATTTTATTGTGAAAGCTCTGTACTAAGGCTGTATCAGTGAAGGAGGCAATTTTGATAGAAAAAAAAAAAATCTTCCTAATGATTTCAGTAAAACATACCCTAGTATTCTGAAGCGTTGTAAATTCCCAGCTCAGACAAACCCATATTTAAATGTAAGAACAGGAAACCTTCCTTATTTGGAATTCAGGATTCTTGATTTCTAATATTTCTTGCTTCCTGTTGCTGCTCTATCCTCAATCACAAAGGCTGCCTATAGATAGCCCCTCCTAGAGAGAGAGAAGCAAGTGTTAAAGGTAAGTGCTTAAAGACTAAATCTTAGTACCTACACTTACAAGCAGGTTTGTCTGTTCATGGGAATCTCTAGAACATCTATCTTTCCTACTAACAAATAGAGCACATTATATAAAACTACAGTTCAAAGGCAATAAAAAGGATTTAGGAATGCACACCATTAGAGGGTTTCTATTCACAAGAACCTATTTTTCTTGTCGATGGTTCTAAGATACCTAAGCCTGGACACCTCCAAAAAAGTGCTCACCTGTAGTCAGACAGACTACATGTTCCCTATCACACTTAACCAGTTCTTTCAAGACAGTCCTTGTCAATCCACATTAGTGAAACTGATTCTTTGTAACAGCTTTCAAGAATGTACTCCTGAAGGACAAATGACTGTCAGTGATAAAATTAACACCAAGAAAGCATTTTATCTAACTACTCAAAGGGAACCTTTCTTGTTCTTGAAGATACAACAGCTGGGTAAGAATTACTTTTAATTTAATTTCTTTTTACATTTAATAGTTAATTCTTTCCCTAGAAAAATAAGAAGAGTAAATTTCATAAACTACCTGCACAAATCATTTTAAAATTCCAACATTTAAAACTAGGCTATACAGAAATACACTTTAATTTACCTAACTAGTAAAAACATTATTAAATAAAACTCTATTACATTTATGCTTTAGATAATGAGTGGTTCCCAATGTAGAAATATTCTTTGCTCTACCAAAGGTTTTACCAAAGGATTAATCTGTGAGGTGAAAACAACAGGGGATTTGGAATATAAAAGTTCTGGAGGACCCAGAACTAGCAATCTCTCTTACTTTAAGGATCATGATAGACAGTCCTGAATCACCTCTTGCACAAGTTGTAATAATTAAATGAAAGAATGTATTTAACAAGGCTTTACAAAGTTTTAAAGATAAGGACTAATAGTATAGCTCCACAATATGTTTAAATTCTTATTTACAGAGAACTATATAACAGGGAGCTTTAGTTTAGTTCAGGAATAAATAAAACTCAAAATTCCAGGGAAAACTGAAGAAATCCAGACGGTATAGCTTTGAAAAGTAATCTAATCACCAGAATGTGTAAATTTCTACTCACTGCATAAAAGAACATCTGTACATAAAACACATCAGTAGTCAAGATATAAGTCAACTAGTCGCATTCTGATTTTTTGATATGTATTAATTCAAAAATATATTCCTCACCTGTCTGCATTGAACACTGTCGTTTGACTTCTTCAAGAACTGTACTCATCATAGTAAGACCCTCTTCATTTCTAGTCTCAAAAGAGAAAACATACCTTTGCCAGCTGTCCAAATTTGACTTCTTTAACCTTACTTTCTGAAACTGAAGCTATCAGCATTTGGTATGAAATGGAGGACTGAGATAAATAAGTTGAAGGAGGATAATCTGCTTAAAGCAGGAAAGTTAATCACATTTAAAAAGTTACTTAAAAGATAACGGAAATATTTTATATTACTTTAAAGACAGAAAACCCTAGTGGATATCAGAACCTCTTGATCACATTTGTGTGTCCCTTTAAATAAAATAATCTCTTAAATACTTCAAATACAAAATGCTTCCAAGGCTTTAAACTTTAACCCTTTTAGGACCAAAAGTTTAACTTCTTGGCAATCTGCCAAATCATAAATCCTATTTTCTCAACCTGTGTGTGTGTGGAAGTGGTATCTTATTGTCTATAGGGAATCACAATTATGGATCAGCTGTCCCTACTACAGCCCTGTGTCAGACTTCTCTAGCCTTCACCTTTCTAATTATCTACTTTAAAATGTGCAAACTGGGGCGGGGGAGGGGGGGGCATCTGGGTGGCTCAGTTGGTTAAGCAGCTGCCTTTGGCTCAGGTCATGATCTCAGGGTCCTGGGATCCAGGTCGAAGTCATCAGGCTCCCTGCTCGGTAGGGACCCTGTTTCTCCCTCTCCCTCTGCCCCTCTTTCCTCCTCCCTGCTCGTGCGCTTGCTCTGTTTCAAATAAATAAAATCTTAAAAAAAAATAAAATAAAATGTGCAAACTCAGAGATCAAGGTTAAACTTAGAGGCAAAGTAAAAACTGGCAATATGTTTAGACTGTATAGGTATAATATAGGTAAAATATAGGTAGGTAAATTTGGTAAAATAACTTTTTGAGTGGTTGTTAAACTTTAGTGTATTGCTCTGTGCATATTTCATCAATTCAAAGGTTTTCTTTGTATAGTTTTAGATTCTCAGCTCTAATATTAATGCTTTAAATTAATTAAAAATTTCAACTTTTCTTAGGTGTTAACTACTGTTTAGTTCAATATTCTATTTCATCATCATCATCATCATCATTTCACAAACCAACAGGCCTACCATGCAAGAGTTTCTTGAAATTAAACATAGTCATAGTGGACATGCTTAATTTGTTCCAGTGTCCCCAAGGGCAGGAAATTAGGTTATGGGCCATGAAGGCCACCGTAGGTATATACAGTATATATAAAATATATATATAGTAGTGAAGTGTATTTATTTCAGACACCCTCCTGAAATTTTTCATGCTCCTAAAATATCTATATCCGAAGTCAAAGTTGGTTTTAATCTTTTCAAGCTCTAAAATTTTCATTCTGTGGTTATTTAAAACAAAAGCCATGTAAGGCCTTTCAAGTGATCAAGTAACTGAGCTTTCATCTGTAAGTATTTTATACAATTTGCCTTCCCCAGGGCAGAAAGATTCAGGATAATGGAACCTATGGTATATATATACACACACACACACACACACACACACACACTTCCTTTTGGTTCTTGAGATCCATTCTGAATTATATTTCAATGAACCTGGAGTACAAATCTCAGATACCTCAGCTGAATTTCTGAAAGACACATAAGCTACAAAGATGATTCTCAACACATTTTGCACTGTTTTCTTATTATGTAGATTTCCAACCACTATAAATCTCACTTTAATTTCTACCTTCCTACTAAAAGTGAACATTGGTAAAATTTTAAACTATGGATCAATTTTTTTAAGTTGTTTTAATTTCAGGCTACCCCTTGAAGTATTTAGCAACAAATTAAGAGTTCAGAATCCTTGCCTTGAATATTAAATAAACATTGTCATAGTAATTTAAATGAAAGAATATTTTAAAAAGCCTTAGTATAGGGCCTGGCTGGTTAGGAGCCTCTAAATACAGACATGTATATCCTAATTGTGAGATCCAAAGTAAACTGCATGCTCCTCTTTAGAAAACAGAAGGTGGCTAAGGAAAATGAGAGGAATGAGCCTAACGACTAATGGCCGTGGAAAAAAAATCTCCAGTGAATCTGAAATCTGATTCTATTTGTCAAAACACACCCAATTTTTATCATACCAATAAAAGATTCAAATAGAAAATTTAATTCAAACCCTAAGTGATTTTGTTAACTAATGAACAATTTATTGGATTGTGCTCTTACTACTGCTCAATTTAATGATGGCTGCTATCCTGATTAGGGACAATGAAATAATTCAGAATATTCTCTGGTTATTCTTTGCATTCAAGGTTAACCACTTTTGTTTAAACAATATCACAATACCCCGCCTCCCCCTACTTTCTTTTAAAAGCAGTTTGGCTTCAATAAATGTTTATATCCAAAAGAGTAACACAAAAGAGAAAATATTCCGTGCAAGAAAGGTATTGATTGCAACACTATATATGTTATCAAATATTTCCAACCTAAAAAAAAATATTCAGGGGCACCTTGGTGGCTCCATCAGTTAAGCGTCCAACTCTTGATTTTGGCTCAGGTAATGATCTCAGGCTCCTGAGATCGAGCCCCACGTCAGGCTCTGTGCTCAGCAGGGAGTCTGCTTGGGATTCTCTCTCCCCCTCTGCTTTTACCCATCCCCCCGCACTCTCGGGCTCTCTCTCTCAAATAAATAATATCTTTAAAAGAAAAATTCAGCAAGAATTAAAAACATAGATAAGTTTAGAACTGTCTGAGTTGAAAATGTGCATAGTCCACAACCTACTAGTAGTTCCACTTCTAGATATATGCCCTAGAGAAACCTGGAGCATGTATACCATGATAAAGTGTATGATTATGCTGAAGATGCATGTAGAACATAACGATGCAGAATCATGCCTATTTTATACATTCTAATTTCACAGAGAAAAGCACATACTCAGACTATGCTGCTGAACCATACAATTATGTGGTCACTAAATACAATTTTATAAAAGCACTGAACTGAAACCTTCTACCCATCTAATAATGTTGCTTCTCTACTGGAAGCAAAATCTCTATTTTTAAAATATTTAATCACAAAGCAAACCAAGGTGCATTAAATTCAACACAGATGAAATCTTTAATTGGGTGGCAGAGAAAAATATGCATTCATTAGTCAATGCTCCTGCAAACATATGGAGATTTATAATTATATTAAATAATTAAATTAAACTCAACATATTTTTTCCCAAAATACATTTTTACCTCTCCTTGGTCCCTTCTTGCCAAGATCAGTTTAGGCTTTAATCTAATTAGAACTATTTCTAAGTATACTGCTATGAATTCGACTGGTGTAACAAATCTTTTTTCCTCCTTCTAGAACTCGGCCACAGTATCAGTATACAGTTATATTCTCCTTTCTACACTACTGATGAAAATATAAGTAAAACACAGAACTTTGAAAGCCCTAATTATGTAAGAAGCAATTAATTCCAATGTGCTTAAGGACATTGATTTGAATGCAGCTAATGTTGAAAAAATATTTTTGTGACTTATCTCTTTTACTTATTTTTATGCACTGAAAGACTACTAACTCAGAAAAATACAGCATGATTCATATGATAATGAATTTTTATTTCACAATTTTTAACAACAGGGCCTATAATGCATATTCAGTGATTCAATGTACCAGTACCATGATTTGCTTGGCCTGAACTAAGTCAACATAATACGTTAAAAGTCCAAAATATCTTTTTCTTAACCACTTACTACCTATGAAGAATCTCAGTAATATCATTAACACAGACTCTGAAATTAGTTCACACTACATTAAAAACAGGAATTAGAAAATGTACTTCTAAATTCACTTCTGCCTCTTTAAGCTATGAAATCTTGGTCAAGTTCTAGAACACAAAATCCAAGTTCCTCATCTGTAAAATTGAAGAACACTACTACATCTGCTCTTGTTATTCCAAAAGGCTGATACAAGAAGAAATCAAATAATCTATGTAAAAATTCTCTGAAAAATATAAAACACAAAACAGACAGAGGTGTTATTAGTAGTAAGCAGATATTATCCCAAGAGGGTTAAGTACACTGAAGATGAATTACTGCATTTCTAACCTCCACCTCCCCCCCCAAAAAATCTGTTATTCCTATAAGGTTGTTTCTTTTAAAGATATGCACTTAAAAATTTTTCATTATAAAAGAACAAAAAAAATGTGTAAAAAAACTAGAAGAAAATATACTGACAGAATTTGAATAATATAGGGAAATTTGTCCACAGTAAGGGGAAAACATGTTATTTATAAAAGGCATTATCAACTCTTTAGGTGGCATGATACCATGCTAGGGAATTAAAATACAATAATATTTAATTTATTCTCAGACTCACCTCTGCCCATTTAAGAATACAGGTCATGCAGAAGACATGATTACAGCTTTCTGGAAAACCAACTTCTTTCTCTAACAGGCAATTAAGACATATCGGACATCTGTCAGCTTCACTGTACAACAGACCAGTGGTAGCAGTATTATCTTTGTTTTCTTCACCTATAAAGTAAAGCAGCCATATATGCTTAAGTTTTCCAGACAAAATGACATGTTTGTGGCAGAATCATGAATTAGATATTCTAAAGCACCCCCCCACTACAAAGTAATTAAATCTTACAGCGTAACAAACACACTCCTTGAGCACAATACCCCCAACACTTACTAATTTATTTTTTTAATGGGGGAGTAAAAAGAATTTTTTATGAAATTCATTTTAAAATAAGTAATAATCAGATGGTTCAAAAATTTTAAAGAAAAAAAAGGATATAATGACATCTCTCCCACTCAAATCTGCCATCTATCCAGTCCCACCAAACGCAACAAATAACAACTATTAAGTTTCTTGTGTTCTTCCAAAGATTTTTTGAAATGTAGAAGCAAGCAACTCTTAAAACATATCCTTTTAAAGCTCCCTCTTTACACAAATACTAAAACACTATGCACACTAGTCTGCATTTCTTTTGTTTTAACTTACTGATGGACATTCACCCGTTTTCAACCTTTGGCTCTTACAACCAATGCTACAATGAAAAACTGTCATTTCACATTTTTAATAGCATATCTATAGGATAAATTCCTTAAAAAGGAATTGCTAGATCAACATGTATGTACAGTTGTAGCTTGGATACTGTCAAACTTTATCCTTTAGGGTTTGTATTAATTTAAATGCCCACCAGCAATATAACAAGAATACGTACTGTTGGCTCAAAAGTAAATAAAAGAAACTCCAAAATTCAACATAAAATGAAACAAAAATAAAGAAATGTTGTCACCTGAAATGCAAATATACACCAAGCAAATGGAAAAGTGGGGTTTGTCCTGGGGGCAAATATTCATATTAGGGTTCACATCTAGAGACTTACAACCAACCCAGGTAGGGGAACTGATTCTGAGAGGCTTCCATATTAAGTCAAGGATGGGTTCAGGAAAAAGCAAATACAAATACTCTGAAGGAAAACATTCCTTAGGCAGGCCCTTGGAATTCTACAGATTAAATTTATCAGATATGAGTTCATAATCAAACATTACCAAACCTAAGAAAATAAGTTCCCTTGAGTAAGAATCAGCAGAAACAAGAATTTATTTAGATTTATTTATTTTTATATTTTATATATTATACTTATTAAGTATAAATTTATTTAGATGCCCACTGGCTTCAAATATCAGAATTCGCAAATACAGCATAGAATGATTAAACAGCATATAAGACCCAGAAGAAAACAATACTTGTGAACTGTAAGACAGATCTGAGAAAACTAGCTAGACTATAAGAAACATACAAGGAGACATAACCTGGGAAAGGAGAGTGGGAAATGAGGTCAGAACAAAGTCTAATATACTAATTGAAGCCCAGAAGAAGAGAATAAAGAATATGCAACAGTTAAAGCAGTAATGGCCAAGAAATGAGAAAACAAACAAAAAAGATCCAAAAGATAAGGACATATAAGGTATGGTAACCAAGAAAAATGAAAATAATCTGCCAGAAACAATGCAGCAGAACTGTACAACATCAAAGATAAAAAAATACGATCTAGGGGCGCCTGGGTGGCACAGCGGTTAAGCGTCTGCCTTCGGCTCAGGGCGTGATCCTGGCGTTATGGGATCAAGCCCCACATCAGGCTCTTCCTCTATGAGCCTGCTTCTTCCTCTCCCACTCCCCCTGCTTGTGTTCCCTCTCTCGCTGGCTGTCTCTATCTCTGTCGAATAAAGAAATTAAAAAATCTTAAAAAAAAAAAAATACGATCTAAAAAGAAAAATGAGGGAAAAGACAGATCATCTCTAAGGGACTGACAATTAGGCTGAAAAGATATTTCTTGACAGCAAAAAGAAACCAGAAAATGGTTAAATAATGTCCCCAAAGTGCTAAGAGAAAACAAAACAAAACAAAAAACCTATCAATCCAGAATTGTAGATCTATCTTTGAATAGTTTCAAAGAGGATAAAATAAATTCAAAAACTTAAGAATTTACCACTAATAGACTTTCACTAGAGGAACTTAAAGTTTTTTTCAGGGAGAATACAAGAAATGGAGGGTGCCTGGGTGGCTCAGTTGGTTAAGCAACTGCCTTTGGCTTAAGTCATGATCCTGCAGCCCCAGGATCAAGTCCCGCATCAGGCTCCTTGCTCAGCAGGAAGTCTGCTTCTCCCTCTGACCACCCCCCACCATGCTCATTCTCTCTCTCAAATAATAAATAAATACATTCTAAAAAAAAAAAAAAGAAAGAAAGAAAGAAAAAGGAAAAAAGAAATGGAGAAGAAATCCCCCCAAATACTATCTATATTAAAATATCAACTAATTTGTGGTGTTTCAAAAAAAATAATGGATGACTATAACCTGTAAGTCAAGAGCAGGATGATCAGAGTTAAAGTGTTCTAAGGTTCTTCTACTGTTAACAGTGAATATTAAAATATTAACTTTAGAAGCAGAGGAAAAGATCAATGCTAACTATTTTAAAAACCCAAAATGGAAGATTACAACAACAAAAACAGATTAGCATATTCATAAACCAGTAAGGAACAAAAATTTAAGAAGAAAGAGTTCAAACAAACCAAAAACCTTGATCAACCAAAAATAAGACATGGGAGGAGGGAAAAAAATGTATACACTTCTTATTCAGGCAGCTTATTTCAGAATTTACAACCAATGAAAATAAGTGAAAACAAACTCTATGAATTTTAAAATGTACACAAATGAACAGTTTAGAAACATTAAGTTTTGCTTTCAACAAACAAGCTTTATAAAAAATTAAAAGTTACCTTCCATATCTTCATACTCCTGATCTCCCACATTTAGGGTATATATAGTTTTCCTCTTCATTTCTCCTTGAAAAAGGGTTTCCTACAGGATGAATTATAGTAGACAATTTTTATATTTTCATTCTCCCAGTATCAATGAAAAATAAAAACAAAAACCCAGAACTGTAAGAAATTATTTTAGACATAAAAGAACATAGTACAAGCCAAGCCAGTAAATTTTATGGATAATCCAGTACTCTTTTATACACCTTGCCATCAAGCAGTCTTATTAAAAGGAAAAGCCTTGTGTAAGTATTAAGCAACAAAGACCAAATGATAGATTTGGTGGTACAGGCAAAAATATAACTGGAGCTTAGGGAAAAGAGATCAATGTGAACTGGAGTTTTCACTAAAGGATATAGGTTATGTGTGTTGAGCTTAAGGCATTTAGGGGGCAACATAGTATAAAGTAATAAAACAGCATTTAACTAGGCCAATCTGACAACAAGAAGAGTGAGTAAAAGTATGAGAGAGAGAGAGAGGAATAGAGCGTGTGTGTGTGTACTGAGGAGGGATATATGCCAAGAAGTTTATCTGGAAGACAATAAGAAAAGCAATATAAATGAAGTAGGGACAGACTACAAAAGGATCGCCAATGATTGAGAAGTTTAGATCCAATCTTACAGATTCCTCTGAAGGAGACTGAAATGATAAAAGTAATATAAATGTATCTTTTAAAAGAATGATCTGCCAGCAAAGCACAGAAATGGATTAGGGCAAGGAGAGATTAGAAGCAGAGAGATTTGCAGAGCTAGAGTAATTGGCTATGAAGTGAATAAAAAAGCAAGGAATTAACAAACAACAATTTCTGAGATATGGTGACTAAATAAATACAGGGAAGGAGTCAAAGATTATTCTGGCCTTTAGGACTAAGAAAATGATGATTACAAGAGGCAAAATGAGAAATGTAGGAAAGGACATGAATTTGTTAGTCAAGGGGAATAAGTTCATGAGGTAAAATTATTTTTTAAGTCAACTCAGAATTCTTTCTTGAACTGGTGCAAGACACGTTGTAATAAGCTGTTCAGAAACATTTTGGAATAACTCAGTACAAGAAATCCCCAATTTCATCAGTTACAATTCTCCCATATTTATATGAAGTAATTTTTCTACTAGTTTCTTCAATAATTTAAACACACTAGTTTCTACATTAAAGGTATGTACTGCCCCCCAAAATTCTTTTAGACTAAATAAGGAGAAACGCAGAGACCCACACTTTGGTTCAAAAACCAACTGTAGAGCAGAAAAGAAACTTAGCAGCACACAGAAGAATGATTTAAAGGTTTTAGTAGATTATAAAGTCAAAATCAGTAAGGATTACTTTTAAAAGTTAATTTAATCACAGTCTGCCTTAATAAAAGAAGATTGTCAAAAACAAGAGGAAAACTTCCCCCTCAGCCTACATTTGCAACATTTGTTTTATTTCTGATGCTATTTTATTTAGGGACAAACAACAAAATGATGAACGTCCAGGGAAGATGACTAACCTGGTGACAGCCTTGGAAACCGTATCATATACAAAAAGGTAAAGTAGTAATGTTTAACCTGGAAGAACAGAAAGCTTAAGAAGGTTACCTTCAAATGGAATGGGCTGAACAACCTATCAATGAAGGTATTCAAACAGAGGCCCAATGACTTCCTCGTGGGCTTTTTTTTTTTTTAATTCAAAGATTTATTGAGTGCCATAGGTATACTATTAGGCACTGAACAAGACAGACAGAAATTCCTGACTTTACATTCTAGCAGGGGAGATACAATAAACACATTAAAATATCTAGTATGTTGGGATGTTGAGAAAAATAAAGCAATACAATTATAAAATAAACATACAATTATGAAGAAGCTGTTATTTCATACAAAGTATTTAGGGAAAGCCTTTCTGATAAAGTGAAATTTAAAATGGCAATCTGAAACAGTCAAGGGAAAGAATTATGTGAATACCTAGAGGACCTGCATTCTAGGCAGAAAAGAACCGCAAATATAAAGTCCAAAGGCAGAGAAGAGCAATGTGTCTGATATGTCCAAGGAAAAACAAGGAGGTAAGTGTGGTTAGAATAGAATGAAAGAGAGGAAAAGCAGAAAATGAGGACAGAGAGGTAGGAAGATCATATAACACCTTAAAGGGCTGAGTTAAACAGACACAGACTGCTTTCTCTGAATGACATGGGCCAGTAGCAGATTTGAAGCAGAGGAGGAAGCAAAGGAAAAACAAGTCGACTGATCATCTAGGGAAGGAGATGACAGTGGCTTGTACCAGAGAGGTAGAAACGGTGATGAAAAGGGATCAAATTCCATCTATTTTCAAAATATAGCCATCAGGATTTGCAGAAAGACTGAATGTGAGGTATGTATTAGAGAGCAAGACTCCAGGATAATTCCAAAGTATTCTGATCTGAGCAACTACAATAATGGAATTACTGAGAGAGAAGATTATTATAAAAATATTCAGATAGTCATGGATTACTCTACTTGACATTCTCTCAGAAGGACAGTATCAGTATCACTTGGGAACTTGTTACAACTGCAGGATACCTCGGGCACCACTCCAGACCTAGTAAATAAGAATCTGCATTTTATCAAGATCTGGACATGATTTATACCTACGTTAAAGCCTGAGAAACACTGCTCTAGGCAACTTCCCAACTTAATTTGAAGGCATACTGTGCTCCTGGTATAATCCACAATTGAGTGTAATCTTTATGTGGGTAAATTCATACCATACCAACTCTCCCAGTATCCTAAGTATCTAAGAATAAAAAATATTTGAGAGTTAATTAAATGTGATAAAATGTCAATCTGAAAATTAACACAGTATTTTAAAAATCTAGGAAGTTCTCAAAGCACACAATATACTATTCCTTTATGCAGCTAAATAATTTATGTCCAATTGGATGGTCTATGCTGTTTTCACATTTCCTTCCTTAAGAATATTAAGCTCATATTTTATATTAACATATAAATTATAATCTATGACTAACATTTTACAGTAAAACTGCCTTATTTTAACTCATGCAATGACGTACATAAACAGTTTATCACTGAGAAACTAAGAAGCCTCAATCAAGTTACAGAGTGCCCTTCCTCGTTAGAAATCGGCTTAAAAAACTAAGTGCTCCAAATTCTTATAACTTGTGTGCTGCTTCTTAAATACATCACGTATTAACCGCTGCCATATCTAACAGCAATTATGCTACATTACCAATTAATTCATTCAAAATGATAGCGTTTTAGCATTTCACTGATAAAAGTCACAAGTTTTAGTTCAACAACTTACAAAGTTATAACTTGTTCATGTTTATTTGTTCTATCTGCCTAGATTCCAGTTTTTAATCTAAGGATTCATGGTTTTTAATACCAGTTTTGCTTTAAATTTCCAGTAACAGGAGCATGGGAATACAATACAGACACATGGTCCTAAGCCAATAATTTGTGGTCAATAAAAAAACTTAAGAGATAAGCTGTGGGTGGGCAGGACTCTCCCTCCAGTGGTTACCCAAAAAGTTAGATATAACTTGATTTCATGATATTAACTACTAATGACTCTTAATCATATCATATTCTACCTAAACTCCTTAACGGTTCGACTGAGTTCTGTAAATTATCTATAAATCGAACAGAATTTTCTTTTAATTTTGGTTTACCTCAAATTAATCTCAAAGAATGGTTGTTTATTTTTGATTTTAAGTTAATTCTAAACTTTACTTTTCAGATGACTTTAATTTACAAATTTCAATCTTTAATATCTCTTCCCAGCCTCCACCTTTCCAAGCTAACATATCTTTTAAGTCTTTTATCCCTAACATAATGATCTTAAAGCACTCATATCTTCCAAGTTGCCCTTTTTATTTCATTATATATTGGTGTGTTAGAAATCTGTTATGAATTAGAAATACTATTCCAAATATGTTCATAAAAACAGTTTGGGAAAAACTACCTAAAAATTTTATTTATCATAAAAGCATCCACTTTTAAATGTGGAATTAAAAAAAAAAAAAGAGCACTAATACCAATCAGTTTTCAGAATTCAGAGCTCCTTCTCCCACACAAACCCTGGAATACGTGGAAGTGAGAATCCCAGGCCAGCCATTACAGTGCATTCAAGTAACAGCAGTGTAGAAGACAGTTCAGTTCCCTAGAACAGGACTGCCCAACAGGGAACTGTTCTATCAAGCACCTGAAATGTGGCTAGTACAACTGAGGAACAAAATTTTTCATTTTATTTAAATTTAAGTAATCCAATGTGGTTACTGGTTACTATGCTGAACAGCACAGTTCTAGGACATAACGACAATCCTCTATAAAAGAAAATTGTTTCAAGTTACACCTAAAACACTAGCAATGTATTTTCTATTGTAGTAGTTGCTAAAAGCACCTCAAGCTTCAAGGAATCAGAGAAGGGACCAGAGGTTCCCACTAACAGAAACTAAACATTTTAGGCTTGGCCAGCTCCATTTAAAATTCCTATCCTTCCCTTCTCTCCAACTTTTCTCTTCCAAAGCCTGTTTCCTTCCACCTACATCCAGTTCACTTCAAACCTTGCTCTCCTTGCTTCCTCCTACTGTCCTTCAAGCAAGTCCACAGTATCTAAAGATATGAACATCCTAGTTAAGACTTAGACCTACATTCAAATTGCAGTTCCACTGCCATGCAGTAAATAGCTGTTATTATCATTATTTTTTTTCCTAAAGATTTATTTTTAGAGAGAGTTAGCGCCCAAGCACACACGAGGGTGGAGGGGGGGGAACTGCGGCTGGAGGGAGAGAGAATCCTCAAGCAGACTCCATGCTGAGCACAGAACCTGACCTAGGGCTTGATACCAGGACCCTGAGATCATGACCTGAGCTGAAATTAAGAGCCAGTAGCTCGAGCAACTGAGCCAATCAGGCACCCCTATTACTATTATTATTGGTGCTAGTAAGAACAGAAAAATAGGGAAGGGTAATAAAAGTGTTGACTGTCCAGTTTGTTTTCCCTAGACAGAAGTGAAAGACAAAGGCAAACGCAGGACTGAAAAAACACAAATCAACACTTCCGATTAACAACTAAATTGATCAGGGGCGCCTGGGTGGCACAGCGGCTGAGCATCTGCCTTCGGCTCAGGGCGTGATCCCGGCGATCTGGGATCAAGCCCCACATCAGGCTCCTCCGCTATGAGCCTGCTTCTTCCTCTCCCACTCCCCCCTGCTTGTGCTCCCTCTCTCTCTCGCTGGCTGCCTCTGTCTCTTTCGAATAAATAAATAAAATCTTTAGGGAAAAAAAACAACTAAATTGATCAAGTCTACTAATATTCTGTGGGTACAAAAAAAGAAGACATATGGGGGTGCCTGGGTGGCTCAGTCATTGAGCATCTGCCTTTGGCTCAGGGCATGATCCCTGGGATCGAGCCCCGCACTGGGCTCCAGCCCCGCACTGGGCTCCCTGCTCCACTGGGAGCGCTTCTTCCTCTCCCACTCCCCCTGCTTGTGTTCCCTCTCTTGCTGGCTGACTCTGTCAAATAAATAAATAAAATCTTAAAAAAAAAAAAAAGACATATGAAAGGCCATGAGGAAGTTTAACTCTATTCCTACCCCACTCTCAAGCCCAATCCTGCCATTACAGACTCTATCACAGAAGGGCACAGATATGATAAATGAGAGCCAAGGCTGAATGAAAGGGATACTGGGGAAAAAGTAAGAGCTATCCCTATGTTGGGCATACCTGTGCCAAGGACAAAGCATATTTCGTGAAGATGCTAAATACTATATTGATTCACATGGCTAAGGTCTTCAGAGAATCCAGTGACTCCCAGAACCACTCTCCAATAATCTATTCTTTCTCCTTTATTTCCAATCCTCTATCCAAGATAAACTGGTCCCCAAATTCAATCCCCTGTCTAAAAAATTAAATTAAAAAAGAGGAGGCATTCAGTAAGGTACTCTGAATGCTATAATTCAGTGATTAATGACTTGGGCACTGGTGTCAGGCAAACCTATGCTTATGACATTGTCTAGCAGTCATAAACACTCCAATGTTAATAACCATTATTATTAAATGCAGGATCTTTCATCTCAATCCCAGTCCTAAATAAAGCCATTAACTGCCTCCCAATTATCTATTAAAAAATTGATCCTCCCATTAAGAATGTTCTTTTCACTTAAAGAAACGATAGCAAGGCTATTTTTTATTGATGTCCAGGGAGGGATAGTATCCGTTATTATAGGCCAGTGGTCAAAAAACTGGCACAGGCCGAGTTTTTCTGTAGATAAAGTTTTGTTGAATCACAACCATGCTCATTCCTTTAGATACTGCCTATGGCTTCTTTTGCACAGCGAATACAAATAATTGTGACAAACCATATACTCTGCAAAGCCTAAAGTACCTATGACCTGGCCCTTTCCAGAAAAAGTTTACAGATGTGGCTCAGTCTCTCACTGCAGAGGGCTCGGCAAGCTTTCTAAGCATAGGTATCTCTACATCTAGATTCAAGCTGGACTCTGGCAGAACAGTTACTTATTACACATCTGAGTCAATGGTTCTACATGTTGTCCTTGAGGTCCTTTTCAAACGCCCCTGAAGGCTATGTGATTTTGTTGATTTATCTACATTTATTTTATCAGTCTGGCTTAAACTATCACACATATTTGCTCTAGTGCCTTCATTAATTCACTTCAGAGTAAGGTTAAGGCAATTAACTCCTTCAGCTTAATAATTATTTCCTTTCCAGCCTCTCTGTCACATAATCAACTCAGTACTGCTCTGCAACTGATTTTTAAATCCCTTACAAAATGGTCCCAAAGTTTTGTTTTTTCTACCTGTACAGCAATTTTATTAGAGTTTGTAAGTAGACTTCTTTGCTTCAAGTGGGCTATTCTAACATGTTTTTGTTTAAAATACTCCTCATCTGCATGTTTGTTGCTGGAGCTTTAATACCAGTACTCTTCAGAATAGAGACAGGAATATCCCTTTAAGCACAGGTTTTAGAAAAAAAAAACTGTCTCAAACCGCAACTAGTCTGCCACTTACTAGCTGTGTGACCTTAACCTCTTTAAGCCTGTTTCCTCATCTATAAATGGGGATAAACGTAGTAACCACTTCAGTCATTATGAAGACTAATTACATAATCACATAATCCCTCTAAAGGACTTCACACCAAAACTAGCACAAAAGAAGTACTCAACAACACACAGACACAAACACATGAACACCACTGCATCCCAAAAGGATCTTAGGTATATAGGATATAAGATTGTAAATCTGTATGACTCTAAGAATAGATTTCCATTATTTTAAAAATTCCTATATTTCAAAGAATATCCACATACAGAAAGAATGTAAGGAAGAAAGAGTTCACAAAATTTAAACTGTCAAACAGCTTTTCAAACAGATCTTACATAAGGATAAATATGTTCTTTATTCTACACAGGTAGTATTTATCAAGATTCCTATTTATCTGGAAACAAAAATGTTGAAGCAAGACAAAATCTAGGACTCAAAAAAAAAAAAATAGTCCTAGGATTTTTGCATCCTATTTTCTACTTTATATAGGTATAGGAGATAAAACACTAAATGGTTTTAACATGGCAACTCCAGCAAAAAAAAAGAGGTCATAGTTAAGTGAAGCTATAACCATAATTTCCAAGGTAGTACCTACGAGTGTCATTTTAAGTTTTTCGTAAGTATAAAATATTCACAAGCCCTCTTACCTTTAAGACTCTTCAGGTGGAACAGTCACGTAATCAGTTTTCCATCAAACTATTCTGGGGAGGGAATTATGAAAATTAGTCCTATATTACGTGACTTTCACCCAGCTGCTACCCTATTTATCTTGGGTTCAGAATAAAAGAGAACAAGAAAATATAAAGAATGATTTATTCCAGAGGGTCCTGAATAGTGAATACAATTTATTTAGAATATGAGACATTTTGACACAGTTAAGTATATGCCTTCAAATATGAAGATACACACAGGTAATGGAGGAAAGCAATAATGAAAACATTTGTTTAGTCAGAGAAGCACAAGAAGTCACATTTCAGCATATAAGAAAAAACCAACTGAAAACAAAGTAACGGAGCATTAGAAAAAATCTACCCCAATAAACAGACTAATCATATCACCTAAGAAGTCAAGTTAGAAAAAGATACAGAAATTCAACAACTACTAGAATTTAAATTATTTCCTGAACTCCAGAACTTAAGTATGCTTAACCAATAGTCATTTTTCTTTTTTTCCCTCTTTTTTCAAATAGGCCCTATACCAGACTCCCCACCCTGCTACAGCCTGTCTGTATTTATTCATTCAATAAATATTTAGCCAGTGCCCCTATTTTCTAGGTACCATTAGGCCTTATGCCTGATACACCTGACAAAAACAAAATAAAAAATCAACAATTACAATACAGTACAGTACAGCAGGTGCTGTAATGGGGGTAAGCACAAGATGTAACAGGAGCACATAATAAGCACCAAATCCTTGCAACATACGTACATTTGTTTAAAAAAAAAAAAAGCCTTCCCAACTGAGACCCAATAGATCAAAAATGTATTTTTCTAACCCACTGACCATTCTGTAGCACTGTAGCATTTCCATCTTTAAAGGACTCAGAACTGGAATTACCAATTTAAACATGATAGTGAGAATTTTAACTTTCAAAACAAAGGAAGGATATGTGCAAATCAGAGCACATAGCTAAGTTGATGTGCTTGCTATGTTAGACTTCCTACAGGGAAATGACCATTGGGCAAACATAAAAGATAACACTGTGCCCGACCCGACACCATAAAGGCTTAACCTCCAAAAAAGGTTTTCAGATAATGGCTGGACATACACACCGGTAAAAGAGAAGTATATTTTCTCTTTCTACAAATATTATAAAATGGTACATTTCACACAATTATCTGAGTATATTAATTGCCTGACTGAACACCATACATTTAAAAAAAATAATCGGGGAAGGGCACCTGGGTGGCTCAGTCGATTAAGCATGGTCCTGGGATCTAGCCCCACATTGGGCTACCTCTCCTTCTGCTGCTCCCCCTGCTTGTGCTCTCTCTCTCTCTCTGTCAAATAAATAAATAAAATCTTTAGGGGAAAAAAAATAAATAATCGGGGCGCCTGGGTGGCTTACTCGGTTAAGTGATCTCAGCTCAGGTCTTAATCTCACGGTGGTGAGTTCAAGCCCCATTGGGTGAAGCCTACTTAAAAAAAAATTGTTTTAATAACTAATAGGTCTTTTTTTAAAATCATAAATCATAAAAATAGAACCCTCATGAATGGGATTAGTGCCTTATAAAAGAGGCTACAGAGAGATCCCAAGCCCCTTCCACCACATGCGGATGTGAGGGAAAGTCTGTGACCTCGAAGAGGGCCCTCACCCAACCATCCAGTCACCAGAACTCTGAGAAATAAATTTCTATTGCTTATAAGCCACCTGGTTTGTGGTATTTTGTTGTAACAGCCTGAACAGATAAGACATATGCTCTTCTTTCAGTTACTATTGCACATCAGTCCCTGGAAATACTTTCTAATTCGTTTTTGATAAGATTTTCAGTGATCTGGCTGCTTGTCAGCAGCTGATCAACAATAGGAATTTCTAGGAATCTTTCATATTCAACTCCTTCATTCTGGGCCTATACCCAGAAAATAACATGCTTTCCAAGCACCATTCACTGATGACCAAATAATCTTGTATCTTGTTTACCAAGTAAATTGAAAATAAAGATGAAGTGATCTACACTTATCAGTCTCACAATAAAATCAGCTTCCCGTATCAATCTAGAAAGTGAAGATATACTTCGGAATGTCTCTAAAACTCTTGTGCAGCGTCTGCAACATCATGTGAGACCCAAGATTTCACTAATATGAAGCATATCACCTCATACTGAGCTCTACAATGACTAATAACCTAATTATTGAAGCAAATTATTTTTTTAAAAGATTTCATTTATTTGAGAAAAAATGTGTGCAAACATGAGAGCAGGAGGGGCAGAGTAAAAACAAGAAGCAGACTCCCTACTGAGTAGGGAGCCCAACGCAGGGCTCAATCCCAGGACTCTGAGATCATGAGCTGAGCCAAAGGGAGACACTTAACCAACTGAGCACCCAGGCACCCCTGAAGCAAATCATTTTTAAAAGGTTAGAATGAATGAAAAATAAAATATTTCCAAAGTGAAGAGAACTGGAAATCCTCAGGCAGAAAACACAGATTAAACTGAAAATAGGAAAAAGGTTTTTCAAATGTAATATAATTACGGAAAACTAGATTTCATGGAGACTATGCTCTAAAAGAGAAATTAATTTTCCTATTTCCTTTTACATTTAATGTAGCATCATCTCCTCAATATGGCTTGTACTGTTACATACAGGATCACACACGTTAAAAAAAATGTAATTGACAAACCATATTTAAATGAAATAAGGAGATTCAAGTTCCCATTACATTCTAATACTGGTAATAAGTAAACTGGGGAGTTCTGGTTCTGGGTAAAATGTACTAAGCACATTCCACCTTGTTAATCTCACTGACTAAAACTATAAAACCCAGACAGAATAAATGGAGCAGGTAAACTGAAATTCTGAAAGTAAATAACAGCAGGTGGATTGGGGAAGAGCCCAGAATCTGATATATTATCAGGCTGGTAGTGAGCTTGTAATTTTTCCATCCAGTTTTGCCTCCAGCCTGGGCTTAATGGAACCTGAAACCCAAAAAGTGGCTGTTGGGGACAGCAGAGAGAGAGAAAGCTCTAGGAAAAGCCCTCTATCTCTGTCCAAGGAGTGGAAAAGGGGTCTCCTAATTGCTTAGAAGGAGTAAGGGAAATCTCTTCTTTTTTCTGTTCCTCATTCCCCATGACCCAATTCCCAAGCAATCCTGTGGTGACAGCTGCAACAGTGGCAGCAGCAGAGCCAGCAGGAGCCTAAAACTCTGAGGGAAAGGTACCATCCTCACTGACTGAAGAAACTGGACTAATCTCAATTTTTCTCTTGTCTTCCTGTCACTTGCCTCGAGCAATTGTAGAAAACACGCACCACAGTGGAATAAATGAAATGAAGACTGGGGTTTCCAGCCAAAGGACAGAAGGGGGGGTGTCCCAGGGATCTAGAAAACACCATGAGCATAATAGAAGGTGAAGAGCTGTTTATAAACTCCTAGCTCACCCCTGCGCTGTACATCTACAGGTTTAACGTTAAGCAGCAAACCACAGACTCTGAAGACTAAAATATAGGATAAACCCCCATGCAAGTCACAGATTGGCTACTGGGTAATACACATTATGGGAAAAATCCAAATGTACTACAAAGGTTTTGAAAACAGAACTGAGGTTAAAACTACAGCCTGAAGAAAGCTGGCTGGAATTGTGGCCTAAAACCTAACTGAATCAACTGCTTCCCCAATTAAAAACATCTACATTCTCCATAGCATTTAAGCAAGACAATATGATTCATGTCATAATGTTCAAAATCTTCAAAACGCAACCCAAAATTACTTGGCAGAGAGAACAAAAAAATCTCAAACTCCTGTGGGAAAAGAGAACCAACAGAAAACACCACCAAGATAACACAGATATTAGAGCACTGGGTGAAATTATCTGACAAAGACTTTAAAGCAGGTTAAAAAAAAAAAAATAGTCCACAAGTAAGAGCAAATACTCTTGAAACAAATGGAAAACTGGAAAGTCACAGCAAAAGCAAACAACCCACAAGATATAAAGAACCATCAGATGGAAATTTTAGAACTGAAAAATGCAATAACTGAAACAGAAAATACACTGGACAGACTCAATAGCAGAATGGAAAGTCAGTGAACTTAAAGACTGATAAACAGAAATTATCCAATATGAGCAACAGAAAAAATATTGAAAAAAATATTAGTGCCTTAGGGAACTGTAGGACAACATCAAAACCCTAACATTCAATTCAAGTCAAGACCCCAAGGAAAAGAGAATGAGTTCTCTTTCACATTCTGGAAAAAGAAGGATGAAGAGAAATAATGGCCAGAAACTCCCAAATTTGGTGGAAGATATAAGCCTCTAAATTCGAGAGGCTCACAAACCCCAAACAGGTTAATGAAATCCATGCCTAGACACATCACAGTCAAATTTGTGAAGATGAAGAGCAACAGAAATGATAAATACCTGGATAAATATAATTAACTACCCTTCTCTTGAATTCTTTAAAATATGTATGGCAATGAAAAGCAAGTATTGCAAAACGTTCTAATAAGATTTCCAATACCTGTAGATGAAACACAAGACAATTACAAAAGGGACCTACATCATGATAAGGTTTCTGTATTTCACTTAAACTGATAAAATAGTGATTCTAAGGAAACTGTGAAAATATAAATGTATGTATTATAATCCTTAGAGCAATCACTAAAAAAATGATATATAGGCAGAAACACAATAAACTAAAATGGAATATTAAAAAATGTTCAAATAACCCAAAGAAAGAGGTTATGTAAGAACAAAAAGGTAAACAAAAAAATTAAATGGGGGGCGCCTGGGTGGCTCAGTCAGTTGGGCATCTGACTCTTGATTTCAGCTCAAGTCCTGATCTCATGGTGGTAAGATCGAGCCCCTTGCCAAGGGCACAGAGCCTGCTTAAAATTCTCTCCCTCACCCTCTGCTTCACACCCCCCTCGCACATGTGTACTCTCTCTCTCTAAAAAATAAAAAAATAAAATAGTAGAACTAAATCCAAATATATCAATAATTATAATATGTGAGATGTAGGGAAAGCATGACTGCATCAAAGCATTTACATCAGAAAAGGTCTCAAATCAGTGATCTAAATTTCTATGCTAAAAAACTAATAAAAGAAAAAGATATATAAAACAGGCAGAGGGAAAGAAATAAAGAGAGCAGAAATCAATGAAATCGAAAACAGAAAAATCAATGAAACCAAAAGCCTGTTCATTGAAAAGAATCAATCAATAAAATTTAAACCTCTAGCAAATAGCACTGAAAAAGCCCTAGTACTGTTTAAAGAAATTAAATCTGTAGTATTCCAAAAAAAGAAACCTCCAGGCCCAGATAACTTCCCTGCTGAATTTTACTAAACATTTAAAGAAGTAACACCAGTTCAACACAATCTCCTCCAGAAAATGGAAGATAAATACTTCCCAATTCATTTTATGAGTCCAGCATTATCCTGATAGCAAAACCAGACAAAGATAGTACAAGAAAAGAACAAACTGATATACTAGATTCAATAAAAATAAACTATGATACATTCAGCCATACAATGGAATAATACTCAGCCAAAAAAAAAAAAAAAAAGGAATGCACCAGTGGTTCACTCAACAACTTGAATGAATCTTAAAGGCAATATACTCAAAGAAGCCAGTGTCAAAAGGTTACATACTACACAACTGCATTTATATGACATTCTCAAAAGGTCAAAGCTGTAATGACAAAGAATTCTTTGATCAATTATAACCTGGGTTTAGGTAAGGTTTAACTACAAAGATAGCATGACGGAGCTTTTGGAGGTAATGGAACAAAATTCTGAATCCTGACTCTGGTGATGGTAAATCTACACGTGTATTAATATTCACAGAACTACACAACCAAAAAAGGTCAATTTTAGCATTATGTTAGTAAAATTTAAAATGTTTTATAAGTACAGACTAACATGTAAAGTAATTTGGGGCTAGAACATAAATTGTTAATGTTTTCAACAAAGGTACTTTTTCACGGACAACTTCATGGTCTCAGTCCTTCCAGTGGCTCTATACTATTGCCAACACATAGAGGTCACCCATATTACATCGCCACTGATGAGCTTGAGAGGAGGTAACTGAATTTTCTATTTCTGGTTCCTGTATTTCTGTAACACTGAAAGGTCATGTATTCCATAGACCATGGAGAAAAAGAGATTAAAAGCAACAGGCACAACTTCATAACGCCACTAGATTCTAAGGCAGTGTTATAGAAATAAATCAGTTCCAAGACCCTAGTAATGGTATGGAGCAGACCCGTTTTTCACTGTTTGGGGGAAGAGAGGCACTACAGCTAACTCCCAACTGGGTGATACTTTTTTTTTCCTTAAGATTTTTTTTTTTTTAAAGATTTTATTTATTTATTCGACAGAGATAGAGACAGCTAGCGAGAGAGGGAACACAAGCAGGGGGAGTGGGAGAGGAAGAAGCAGGCTCCTAGCGGAAGAGCCTGATGTGGGGCGATCCCACAACGCCGGGATCACGCCCTGAGCCGAAGGCAGACGCTTAACCGCTGTGCCACCCAGGTGCCCCAGATTTTTATTTATTTATTTATTTATTTATTTATTTATTTGAGAGAGAGTGTGCACGTGAGCAAGCAGAGGGAGGAGCAGAGAGAGAGGGAGAGGAAGGGGGAAAGAATCTCAAGCAGACTCCACACTGAGCATGGAGCCTGACCCAGGGCTCGATTCCACAACTACAAGATCATGACCTAAGCTGAAACCAAGAGTCGGACACTCAACCAACTGAGCCACCAAGGCGCCCCTGGGTTACACTCTTATATAACAGGTGTCCACTCTATGAGAAGAATATATCTACAATGCAATACTTTTCTTTTAAAAAAGAAAAATGAGTGCCTTTTATGTGCCGGGCTACTTCATCATTAAGAGTTTGATAAGGAAATCATATGAAAGGCTTCCACTATCTCTCCAAATAAAAAACATTATAAAGCAGTATCATGTTATATGTTCTCCAATAATTTCAATATATATTCATATATATATTTCAATATATAGATATATATTATTATGTTTATAGAATAACCCCACAGCCCCTGCTTAAGGTATGGTGGAGGGAAGAGAAAGGAGAAGCTGATTGTGCAATCTTCCCTTGTCTTCAAAATTCTCATTTCCATTTTCTCATCCCTATTTACTAAAACAAGATGACATAACTAATTCAAATGGTAAAGGAAAACCTAAAGCTCTTACTTTTTTGGTTTCTTTCCATCAGCAATTCCTCAATGCCTATTATAGGTCCCTTGAAGGGAAAAGTTACAAATGTGGAAAAGCAGACTTTACATTCAGAAGATTAAGCGTTACGCCCATTAAAGACAAAAAAACCAAAAGAACAGTGAGGTGGTAGAGACTCATCTCACAACCAAACTTCCCAAGAGGACTAGGAGCCCTTGGGATCAATAGCACCATACCCTCTTACCTGGCAAGCAGAACAGCCAAGAGAAAAAAGTAGTCCTGGATAGAAGTATGGAAGTAGAGGAACTGGTTATCTTTTCATCTTTTTTTCTAATCCAAAACAGAAAAACTGTCAATT
The DNA here is from genome assembly GCF_002007445.2 of Ailuropoda melanoleuca. Taxonomy (NCBI): domain Eukaryota; kingdom Metazoa; phylum Chordata; class Mammalia; order Carnivora; family Ursidae; genus Ailuropoda; species Ailuropoda melanoleuca. Next base: position 36,646,489 of record NC_048233.1, read on the forward strand.
ATATCTTTAATTTAATCTTCGTTCTACCTTAGAAAGATGCCCAACCTGAACTGGCAATCCCGGCCCACCCATCTCTCCCAAACACATATATAGCACAGGAAATACCTGCAACTAAACAAACAAATCCTAAGGATTAAAGAGGAATTAATAACAGTAAATGACCACATACAAATGCCTGTTACATTGGAATGGAAATGGATTTCACTTATAACAGGGAAAAAAAGAACAATCTTCAAAACACTGCTTCTGAAATACTGCTTTGTTCTGTTTAAACAAGATTTTAAAAACCTTAATTACAGAGTTTCAACTTCGGAAATTAGTCTTTTTGCACAGATGCGAAAGGTCACTCTTCGGTTCCTCAAGAAATGTCATCATTCTCTAATCCTTTGTAAATGGGTACAAATTGCTATAGTGAAACTAGTACTGAAAAGAAAAAAGCAATTGTTTTGTGTAGTGAGCACGATATTCACGCTCTCTCTACTCCAGTTTTGCCTATTATCTGAATTTCTTAAACTCACCTAGGTAGTTACCTCAGATAAAAACAATTTTATGTTACCTAAGTATATAATCAATATATTTTTAAATGAATATTTCACATATAACTTAAAAAGACATTTCACAATCCTACTTCTGTAAAACACTACTATTCTAATCTGGAAATATGTTATCACTTGTTATGAAAAATTACTTTAAAAAGGAAAAATAAAGAACACTCTTCTACATTAACATCAGGCATGGACAGATATTGGGATTCTTTAGTAAATGTAATCTTATTATAAATGCTCCAAATGCCTGAAGAGCTGGACTTTTGGGTATGCATTCCATACTATTTCTAGATATTACTTTCTGACATTTCCTAAGTTATCTCATTAAACTTTTATAGAATTTTGTGAAAACATCTCTCCATCCTATATACAATGAAATTAAGTAAATTGTCTAAGGTCACAAAGCCAATTCTAAGCATCAGGATCGGAACTCAACTAGCCCTTTGACAGAAAAGAAAACAAATATTAATCTGGGTCACTATATATTAAAGGAAATTAATGGAAAGGCAGAGGTTCTCAGGAGAGAAATAGTGGCTATAAAAAACAGGGAAACAAATGGAAATTTTAGAACTGAAAAATACAGTATCTGAAACAAGATTTCAACAACAGACTGGAAATACAAAGGAATGAGTCAGTAAATGTGAGGATACATCAAAAGAAATGATCTAATCTGAAGAACAGAGAAGTGAAAGACTGAAAGAAAATGAAGAATCTCTGGGTCCTGTGGACAACATCCAAAGTTCTATTTAAGTCATCTGTGTTCCAGAAAAATAAGAAAAAGAGACTGGTACATTAAAAAAAAAAAAAAAAGTTGAAGAAATCATTTCCAAAACCTTCCCAAATTTAAAAATTCACAAATTTCAGGATATACCAAATAAGATTAACTCAAAAGAAAGAGAAACATGCCCAGGCAAATCATAATCAACCACAAAAAAAGCAAAGGTGAAGGAAAAGAAATCTTTAAATAGAGAAACACAACATACAGATGAAATTAATGATTCAAATTACTGCAAACTTCTCATCAGAAACAACGGGATCCAAGAAGGCAGGACATCTTCAGTGCTAAAGAAAAAAACTGTCAACCCAGAATTTTGTATCTGGTAAAGAAATCCACCAGAAATGAAAGTGGAAAAGGCATTTTCAATTAAGATAACAAAGAGAATTTATCACCAGCAAGGTCCCCTTAAAAGACATGCTAAAGGAAGTTCTCTAAGCTGAGGAGAAATGATACGAGAGAAACCTGAAATTCCATTAACAAGAAGAAAAGCAGTCAAAAGCTACATATAGATAAGACACTATTTTTCTCCTAAGTTCTTTAAAAAATATGATTACTGTAAGCAAAAACTGTATGACTGTCTAGTGGGGTTTTCATTCCATATACATGTAATGCATGAAACAACTTTAACATAAAGGTCACTGGAGGAGTTGTTTCACTTGTACAGTCACTTCAAGTGCTAAATTTTAACTCTAAATAGATTGTTAATGTTTCGGTATATAAATAAGTCCCAGAGCAGCAGTGTCCAATAAAAATATAATGTGAGCCACATATATAATTTTAAATTTTCAGTAGCCATATTTTAAAAGTTAAAATAAAATCAATCTATATTTTATTAACCCATATATCCAAATACTAACCAGTAAAAAACTTATTAAATGAGACATTTTATATTCTTTTTGTGGTAGTAAGTCTTTGAAATCTGGTGTGTATTTTACATTTATAGCGTATCTCAATCAAAGCAGACACATTTCTAGTTGTCAAGAGTAGACCTAAAGCAACCACTAAGACATAATTCAAAGAGATATAGTCAAAAAGTCAACAGATAAATTTAAAGTAGAATATTCAGTATAGTCACATAATCGAAGAAAGGGCAGGAAATGGGAAACAAAATAGTCTATCATATTAATAATTACATATAAATAACCTAAACATAATTACTAGGCAGACTGTCAGATTAGATTTTACAAAAACACTGGATTACATACTGCCTACAAGAAACTCAATTTAAAAAAAAAATTTTTTTTGTGTATAGTTATCACACAATGTTACATTAGTTTCAGGTGTACAACATAGTGATTCAACTTCTATGTTATGCTACGCTCACCACAAGTGTAACTACCATCTGTCACCATACAATGCTTTTACAATATTAAGACTATATTCTCTGTTGTGCCTTTTATTCCTGCGATTTATTCATTACATAACTGGAAGTCTGTATTTCCCATTCCCTTTTATTCATTTTGCTCAGCCTCCCATCTCCCCTTCCCTCTGGCAACTATCAGTTTGTTCTCTGTATTTATATGTCTGGTTCTGCTTTTTAAGAAACTCACTTTAAATATAAAGACATAGGTTAGGGGCGCCTGGGTGGCCACAGCGGTTGGGCGTCTGCCTTCGGCTCAGGGCGTGATCCCGGCGTTATGGGATTGAGTCCCACATCAGGCNTAAAAAAAAAAAAAATTTTAAAAAAAAAAAAAAAAAAAAAAAAAAAAAAAAGACATAGGTTAAAATGAAAGTATAGAAAAAGATATGCCATGAAAATAGTAGTCAAAGAAAGTTATTAATATAAAATACATTTTTAACTTCTCTTTAAGGGTCTGACTGGATTTGTTTCTCCTTCACTTAGTTTTATTAGTTTTATCTACTTCTGTAGCAGTTTTGAAACAATAAAGCTATTTTCCGTTTCATGCATCTCTCTCATATTACTCATGCTGATGTCTAAGTGACCAAACACGTACAACAGTTCCTAAAGAAATACGGCCTTAATGCATTAAAGCTGTCTTATCTGAAGGCTCTTCTATGTTAAGGTTTTCAAGTGAATGATAGCTTACAAATTTTTTAAGTTATTAATATTTATTCCCCATTAGAACAATAATTTAAAGAAACAGTTTTCTTGACAGGCCATGTAGGCACACAAAATAGTGTTACAAGTATATTTACCTTAACAGATCATTTATCATTTGTAAGCTGTTTCACTGATCCCAGAGAATTTTCAAAGCAGTGTTGCTGTGGCTGCTCTCTTTAATATTTATATTTATGTTTTCACTTACTTTAAGCTACTGAACTTTGGCCAGGGTATTGAGACTGGCTTGCAATATGAAGACAGATTAAGATACTATAATCTTTCCTGCTGCAAAAAGTAGAGTTGGAGAAGTAGCATAAAAAAGATGAACAAGATAGCATATGCTAAGTGCCAAATGTGAACTACAGGTCTTTTTCAGGACTAATTTAGTCAGAAAGAATTCATTTAGAACAGCAATAGGAGATAAGGGTAAAGGTGTAATTATGGGCCAGAATGTAAAGGGACTTAAAGTTTAAGTCCAAGGTAGGACTTAAATAGTGCTTTGTAAAAAGTAGAAAATCACTAGGGAAAAGTCCACCTCGATCCCATTTATCTATTCTGACATGTTTAAACTGGGGGTTTTGAAAACAAAGCAGCAGCAGAAAGTGGAGAAAGAGACGAAAGTATGGAAAACTAATTAGGAAAAAATGGAAGAACACTGGGGAGCAATAAAGAAGACCTGATTACAACTACGCCCCTCAAGGGCAAAGGCCATGTTTCTTTCCCAGACCTAACAGACACAGATATCAATAAACCTATAGCAGAAGATTATGGGTAGGGGAAATGCCTACCTTCTATCAGGCAATAAACTCTGACATGCCTTTGCACATTTAATCCTCAAGATCCCATACTACAGAACATTTTAAAAAATTAAAATACCACCAATACTGAACACTAGTAATACTGCATTAAGAAGGTTTCAAAATCGCTAAACAGAGTTAACTTAAAGGTGCGAAACAAAAAAAGACTGGAGTTAGCGGCTATTACCACTGTACTCAGGTAAGTATTCCTTAAAAATTAAAATAGGTGATGGCACTGATTATATTAAGTCACCAATAAAAGATGACAATCACTATCTGTGACAACTAGAATGCAAAGCTAGCTCTGACTCCAAAGAATAAATTTTTACCTGTCAAAATTATATTAAAAAGATTCTCCTGAAAGTACATCTGAGAACTCCTGGGTAAAAGAGAAAATGAGGATGAAGATTAGTGTTACCACTAACAGAGATGTCAGAGTCTAAAGAGGATTTAAAAGTTAAGAACAGGGGAGCCTGGGTGGCACAGCGGTTAAGCGTCTGCCTTCAGCTCAGGGCGTGATCCCAGCGTTCTGGGATCAAGCCCCACATCAGGCTCGTCTGCTATGAGCGTGTCAAATAAATAAATAAAATCTTTAAAAATAAATAAATAAATAAAAGTTGAGAACATATTTGATCATAATTTTCACTACAAGTTTTGGTGTGACAATCTTTTATAAAAACAAATGAGTATAATCTTTAAGAAAACATGTCTATATGGTGGTATTCTGCCTGGAGGTGTTGGAGCCCAAGTTAACACCAGGTGTCCACATGAAGGTGAGGGAGCCCAGGGTGAGGTACTGGAACTCAAGCAGAATGGTGAGATCCTCAATATGAGATATCTGAGGGGCCTAGAGTGAGGCCCCAAGCCATCAGAGCCTTAAGAAGAGTAGAAATGTTATGCAACACGGGGGAGGAAGCAATAGTGACAAAAAGAATTTGGCTACATCCTGGTGATCGATCATAAGTAAATACACTAAGGATATTGGGAGTCAGGTTTCCCCTTGTAAGAGAAGGGAGTTATAAACTTGGAAAGGGAGAAAATGAAAACAAACACTGGAAAACAAACACTGAAACCAGAAAAATTAGTACGAGCTCATGGTTTTTTATATACACAGAAATAAAAATAGCACCCAAATCTCGGTTTTCTAAATACATTTCTGCACTAAAAGAAATCCCTCCTTAGAGAAACAACAGTTTCTTCCAGGTCACAGCAGGGAAAGTACGAACAAGGTGACCCTAGAACATTTTCTTGTGTCAAACAGTAAAGAAGTGCTCAAAGCAAGTCAAAAGAACACAGAAACGAGCTTGAAGGGGTTTCATTGGTCAAAGCTGGGACTATTTGAGAATAAATAGCAAATCTGATAAAGAATGGGCTATTTATAAAGTATCAAAATACTTCCCCCCAAAATACTTATTAGTTACTAAGAGAGGGGGAAAAAAAACTTTAGTGAAGAAGCTTGGGAGACTTCACCTTAATCAAGTGATCAAAGTGTACATCATCAGTAACGGCACAAAGAGAGATTGTATGCCATCCAATAGGATGCAATGAGAACACAGCATCATTACTGAGACACTCCTGCAAAAAAAATGCACAATTTGAATCCAACCATGAGGAAATAACAGGAAATTCTAAACTGAGAGACATTTAACAACAAAACTAACCTACAATTTTTTAAAGTGTCAAGGTCACGCAAATCAAGAAAAGACTGAAGGATTACTCTAGGTTGAAGGAGTGTAAAAGACATTACAATTACATGCAACACAGAAATCTGAACTGGATCCTCTTGCTAACTAACGAAATTACTGTGGAAACTGGCGAAACCTGAATGAGGTCTGAAAGTTAAATTGTAGTAATATAGCGATCTTACTTTCCTGATTTTAATATATTTATGTAAAAGAAAGTCGCTATCCTTGTTTGGGGCGATGAGAAGGCAGGTGCAACTTACTCCCAAATGGCTCAGGGTTTGAAAAAAACTTCTCTGTACTTGTACTTGGGACTTAAGCAGGATTGTGTCTGCAACCTACTCTCAAATAGTTAATGGAAAAAGGCCTTTGTATTATACTTGGAACTTTTCTGGAAGTTTAAAATTATTTTAAAAAAAGAAAAAGATTATCTACAATATTCATTCACGGCACCTAAAACTAGCATACAAGTAAAACAGTACTCCTTTCAAATGAAGATTATGTGTTTCCACCTCTTCTTATTATAAGACTCTGCTTTATTATTTATGGGATTCTAAATGACATTTGATCTGTATCTGCACCGTAACGACTATTCCATTCCTCGGTTGCACTGGCCATATTTCAAATGCTCCACAACCACATCAGCTACTGTATTGGTAGCGCAGATGCATTTCAATCACCAAAGAAAAGTCTACTACCAGACAGCACTGACCTAGAGTTTGGGAGGCCAACTGAATGAATAACTAAACGCCCAAGAGTCAGATGGACTTGCGTATATATTCTTAACAAGTGCTCTGACACTTAGCAAGTCATTTAACTTTAGAGCCTCAGACTCCTTTCTGTAAAATGGATTAATATACCCAACACTGGAAGGCTGCTGAAAAGGTCAAATGAAAATGCATGTAAAATGTCTGAAACAGAGTGGCTGGCACATAGCAAATATTTGACAAACATTAGGTCTCTTCTGTAATGTGGACAGATAATTTCTTAATCTTTGATCTCAGTTTTCTTTTTTTTTTTGTTTTTTTGTTTTTTAAAGATTTTATTCATTTATTCGACAGATATAGAGACAGCCAGCGAGAGAGGGAACACAAGCAGGGGGAGTGGGAGAGGAAGAAGCAGGCTTCACAGCAGAAGAACCTGATGTGGGGCTCGATCCCATAATGCCGGGATCACGCCCTGAGCCGAAGGCAGACGCGTAACCGCTGTGCCACCCAGGCACCCCTGATCTCAGTTTTCTTACAACTAGTTAAGCAATTACAGGAGCATCAATTTCAAAAGAAGCAGCTTACTAGCTTGCTTATTCAAAAGGCCAATGAGCTCCTTGTTGCTTAATTCAATGAAAAACTTTTCAGCTCTTGGGGCACTTGGGTTGATCAGTCGGTTAAGCATCCCGACTCTTGATTTCGGCTCACGTGGTGATCTGAGGGCAGTGAGATCGAGCCCCTTGTTGGGTTCCGTGCTAGGCAGGGAGCCTGCTTAAGATTCCCTCTCTCCCTCTCCCCCTCTTCTCCCACGCCTATAAAAAAAGAAAAATCTTAGGACGCCTGGGTGGCTCAGTCGGTTAAGCATCTGCCTTTGGCTCAGATCCTAGGGTCCTGGGATGGAGTCCCGAGTCAGGCTCCCTGCCCGCTTCTCCCTCTCCTCCCCACTTGTGCTGTCACACCCACACGCTCTATCTCAAATAAATAAGTAAAACTTAAAAAAAAAAAACTTAGGGGCGCCTGAGTGGCACAGCGGTTAAGCGTGTGCCTTCGGCTCAGGGCGTGATCCCGGCGTTGTGGGATCGAGCCCCACATCAGGCTCCTCAGCTACGAGCCTGCTTCTTCCTCTCCCACTCCCTCCTGCTTGTGTTCCCTCTCTCGCTGCCTGTATCTCTCTCTGTCAAATAAATAAAATAAAATAAATCTTTAAAAAAAAAAAAAAAAAAAAATTAAAAAAAAAAACTTAAAGCTTTTACATGACTCAAGTTTCATCAACACTTGACCCTACTGATTGATTACCCTCCCCTTGAAATACTCTCTTTCTTAGGCTTCTGTAATACCACATTCAACTCGTACTTATCGGACCTTCACAGTATTCTTTGGGAGCTTATATTCCTCCAGCAAACTTTTTTTTATGTTAGAGGCCACTGTGATTCCATTTAGTTATATTTCCTCCCTTAGGCAATTCCACCTGTAGTTGCAACTATCTATATAAATGACTCCAATTTTCTATTTCTAGCCCACACCCCTCCTCTGAAATTTAGAACCTATTATCTAATTTCCATCTGAAAGTTCCAGAGGTACTTTAAATGCAATATGCCAGAATCAAAAGAACCCTGGTCCTTATGTGGTATCACCATCAACACAGCTGTTTCCCTGAGCTGATGGCTGAAATTTCTATGTCCCTCACTTTCCATCCATCAACAGAAGCCTGGTGATCTCAAATGCCATTCACTTTTGCCCACCTCCACAATTCTCATCCTAATTCAAGCTATCCTCATCTCTTCTGACTACTACTCCAAGAGTCTTAACAAATTTCCCTATACCCACTCTTGCTGCTTCTCCTTTCAGTACCCACTACCACAGTCATAATTCTGCTTTCTGGAACTACCAAAAATAAGTCTAATTTGTATTCTAAATGACAATATTTTAAAAAGTAAAACAGTTATACCACTCTACCCTTAGTTTCTGTCTATATCCTGATAAATCAGTTTCAAGATCACATTCTATCATACTCTCCTTTGAAAATGTCCCCTGAACTGAATATAAAGCATGGATACAAGTAACTTAGTAGTTCATGCAAAAGACTGAGACTTGCATAGTTTAAAGTTTCGAACCACAATTACTATTTTTAATGTTTTAATCTTTCCGGCTGAACGCAGGTTAATCTATTAAATATTAAATATAAGCACCTACTATGTATCAGGCATTGTTCCGGTATTTGGGGACAAAACAATGACCCAAACTGACAAACCCTGTTCTCACAGAAATTCAGTAAAGTGAAGAAGAAATACAATAAACTTAAAATAGTAATTTATACAGTATATTAGAAAGTGATAAACACTATGGAAAAAATCTGGCTTAAAAAGTGGTAGGAAATGTGAGAGGAAGGTCTGCTATTTTATACAGAGTAGTCAGACAAAATTTCAGTAGCAGAGTAGAAGTTGGTTGAACAGAGTGAGGTAATCAAGTCAGAGAGGAAGAAGAGACTCAAAACACTCAGAGTCTGGTAAACCATAGACTTGCATTTTACTAGGACTGAGAAGGGAAGCCATTTGAGAATAGAATGACATGGTTTGACAAATTTCATCAGGATCACTCTGGCAGTTGAGTGTTAAAGACCACATAAGTAAGCAAAGGTCATAGTGAGACTTTTTAGCGAACTATTTTGCAAGTGAGAGATGATGGTATTTTACATTTTATAGTAAGACTTTATGTGGCTAAGTACTAGAATTAACAAAGCCACAACTTAAAAAAAAAAAAAGACAATGACAAGGCAAAATGAGTCTTGGGAATACTAAGAGAATAGCAGGTATTTTAACTCCGAGTTCTACTCAGTGCTACTACCAGGTAGTACAACTCAGATGCAAGATAAGGTGCAAAGCTACTAATTTGTTCTTTTGGACGAAGGATATAACTAAGAATTTAGGTTTTAAGCTTCTTTATTTCACTCGGCAAGGTAAGTCAAGACCCAATGTACATCACTAAAAGGCAAAGGTAGATGATGGCAGAGCTTGCTAAAGGGAAGTAAGTTACAATGAAGATTACTCTAAGGCTGACTTTTTATTACCTCTACATCTGTCACTCTCTTTGGTTAGGTTTTACAACCATCTCTCACTGGTGTACCAACAAGTTCAGTATTAAGTCAGTGAGTAGCAAATACTGTACTCTCCTCCTATTAAAACATGCTTCTGATGGTGAATCAACAACATCAGGCAACTGCACTGTTTCCTCCTATCTGTAACACACAGCTTTTCAGGAAAATTGCCTAAGCACAGGCTAGTGCCCAAAAAATAATGGGGAAGCTGGGTGACCCCTGAAGAGTTTCAATCTTAACTCATGGACCCCACTACCACCACCTAAAGACATACCAAAAAAAAAAAAAAAAAAAAATCACTCTTAAAATTTTCTTCATTACACATTTCAGGCAGGCAGCATATTTATGAACAATTTTCTATTTTCCTCTAGTTTTATTACCCCTTGACATACTGAAGAATGTTTTCAGAGTGTGAGTACACTAGGAGTAAGCAAACATCCAAATCTTATCCTACCAAAATCTTAAAATGTATTCAAAATCTTTTTTTTTAATGTACTCAAATTCTCAGGCAAAAAGGTCACCATCTGAATGTAAAACTGAGTTATTACTAATATACTTTCAAGCACCAAAAAATATTGTAATAAGAAAGTGCAGCTACAGTAAGAATAACTAATTTTAAAAACTCCTATTGCATAAACACAATAAAGTATATTCAGATTATCTTTGAGAGTATAAAACAAAAGAAATCCAAAGAATTTCAAAATTTCATCTGCCAAACAAATTAAACCAACAAATATAAAAATCCTACGAACTTTTTACTGCAGCTCTTAACCAACAGCAGAAAAGTGAGACGATTAAGCCAACTGCCAAAGAAACAGGAAAGAGAAAGCAATGGTCTAGAAAGAGACTTCTGATCAAAATTTTAATACAATTACCAATAAAATACAAAAACTACCAGTTATTTAAGAATGTTTTGCCTTCAATATTCTGCTGAGGTAAGCAGTCATTTGCCTAAATTAACTTTTAAAATGAAAAAGGCATCTACTAATGACCTTTTTCCTAAATTCAGTGAAAATTCCGAAACTGGGAATATTTAACATCAGCGTCCATTAGCCAAACATTAAAAACTTTTTGATCAGTTTTCCTTAAATATCTTAGCTCAATGATAAAGATGTTAGAAGCAATCCAAAATTAAATGACAATCGCTCAACTCGTAGACGCTGTAAGAAATCCTCTATAGAAATATGTTGGGGGTATTTTACAATCCAACATTTGAATCTGTTAGTACTTTAATCAACTACTTAAACCAGGCACTTACTTTTAAGACAATTTTTCAAAACATGTGTGGGTAGAAAGACGGCCAGCAATCTCTAAGAAGTACCTTTAATAGTTCCAAATTCCTAGGTGTGAGGAAGGGTAACTCATTAAGCTAAGTTTAGATCCGGCCCTTTTGTTGTCAGCCCAGGAAACGGGTTTAAAAATTGGGGGTGGGAAAAGAGTTTGAAATTCAGGACGGGGTAAACGCTGAAGCCTAGCAGCGCCGGCTCTTCCCTATTCGCGCACTGAGAGGTCACGGAGTAGTAAAGTTTGGTTTCACAAGCGAGCTTGGACACTATTGACAAAAGCAAAGTCTTCTAAGTAAAGGGAACTCGGGGGTCGGGGAGCGCCCGGAAGCCCAGCAAGACACGTTTCCACTGTAGGGAGGGGGAGTATGTGCGCCGACTCGGTCGTGGAGCCTCTTGCCTCACCCCCCCCCCAACCGGACCCCGCACCCAGGCGGGGACAGGCTCCGCCGGCAGAAGCGGCGGGAGCCGGGTAGGCCACAAGGAGGAAATGGAACGGGGTGTCGACAGTGAAGCGGCGGCGGCTGGAGCGGGGCCTCCCTCGCGGGGTAACGAGAAGGAAGAGGGGCCCTCCCCGCCGCGGCTTCCCCCGCCTCGAGAGGCAGCTCCAACTTTCCTCCAAGCGCAGGACGCCGTCTGGGCCGCGCGCGATTCCGAAACTTTGTCCGCCCTCCCGTCGCCCCGGACCCGCTCCTCCGCTCCGCGCCAGCCCGTAACAGCCCCCTCTTCGCCCCGAGAACTGCCGGAGCCCATCGCCCCCAGGGTCGGCCCGTGTTTACCTCAGGCCGAGGTCGAGGCGCTTGCTCCGGCGGCGGCCCCACTGCAGGTCCCTAGGTCCCCGTCACGACGCCAAGTTCCCCAACATGGACTCCTTAGTCCGCTTTGAGTTGTTCCAGGGGTCGCTGAGGCGCCGGCTCTACCCGCCGGGTCGGGAGGTGGCGGCTGAGCAGAGAGCGGACCCGGGCTGAGCTGCTCCGCGCGATTTGCGCCACCGCTGCTCCCCCTCCCCCCGCCTTGTCTGGCCTCCTCCCTCCCCTCCCCGCGCGTGCCCTCCCCTTTCTCCCCCTCCGCTCCGCTCAGCCGCGCCGCCACATGTCGGCGCGCTACGGTGACGACGGCGGCGGCGGCGGCGGCGGCGGCAGAACCCGCCGCACTCTTTCTACTCGCTTGTTGGGCCCGGCGCGCACCGCTGCAACGCTCAACCGGACCACTGGGAGGCGCTAGCAAACCAGCCTTAGAGACATAGGAACGTGGCGGGCGGAGTGACGGC
>NC_048233.1:36658806-36697019 GCF_002007445.2 Ailuropoda melanoleuca
CTCTCCAGTGTCATTTCCCAGGCTTCTCTCTGGACATGCTCCCTGGTTTGTGTGACTCAGAAACGCAATAACCGAGAAAGTACGGACAACACGGGGCGCAGAGCATGTGCCCACAGCAGTACAGACGCAAGGCCTCTCAGGTGGCCTTCCGGCCTCCACCGTGGAAGGGCTTGGGCGCTTCCATTCCCGACTTCCTCTTCCGGAGTCGGCTCCTCCCCACCCCAGGCTGGCCCTCTGCCCACCTGCTTGTGCAGCTCGTCCTCCGGGCTTGGCTTTTCCTTGTGGTGCTTGGCGTCCATGCAGACATTGAGCAGCTCAGTCCTGGGCCGGGCTGCCCACACTGTGGCCACCCCCAGCAGAAGCAGCAGCAGCTGTGTTGTCACCCGCTGGGCCATATCAGTCTCTGAAGAAAGAGCTGCGGTCAGTGGCACCGAGGCAGGCAGAGGTGGGGCCTCCAGGTGGGTGGAAACAGCCCCAGGTAGGTGGAGCCTCCATGAAACCTGGTCCCGCCCCACCCCTACCCTTAGGTCTTCCCAGCTTCGGGGAGGGGTGGGATCAGACACCACCCCCTGGGACAGCCCTTGCTGGGGTCACTCAAGTGACTGACTTCTCCAGGTGGAAGGGATCCAGTGATGCAACTAAGGGATGGGGTTTGGGCAAAATGCAGAAAACGGCCAGATTTGCCACGGGTCCCCAGTCCCGTGTTTGAAATCCTTGGAGGCAAATGTTTCAGAATTTAAAATATATAGCATTTGGTAAAAGGCAGCAACGATTTTCATGCACTGAACAATCAAGCCCACATTCTGTGGTGAAAGAGTTACGCTGGTGGGTTAAATAAAAACTGTAATAACCTCAAAAAAAAATTAAAAAAAAAAATAATAAAGCACTCAAGGTAATCCCGTACCTCTTGCCACAGTGAGTGGTTTAGGAAACCCAGACTTTGACCAGTTTGTGCCTGTGAACCTTGAATTGCTAGTGACTCTGAGACTTTTCCATATTCTTTAAATAAAGCTGCTAAAAGCCTGCTCTCTTTCCATTTGGATAGTGAGAATTGAGAATATAAACCCTGGAATTACTGCAGCTACAGTCATTGTGAACAAAGCTGGCTTTAGAATAATGCTGATTCTCTCTAAGGCAGAGCAGAGAAATGGAGCAAAACTGGGTCCTTGACATTATTAAGCCACTGAATCAGATCAGTCTTGATACCTGACCATTATGTGAGCCAATAAATCTTTCTTATTTAAGCAACTTTCAGTTTTTAAAAAACTTCCAATACAAAAGGTCTTAACAGTTGTAAGGTACACAGGGAAGGGAATCTATCACAGATTGAATTCCCCCAGGAAATATACTTTGACATGGGGGTTCAGGTGTAGAAATTTCATTGGAGATTGCTCTTGGAATCCACCTCTGGAATGAGTAAAGGAAGTAAAATTGGACAGAGGAAGAAGTTAAGCTATGATGCAGTCCAGCAAAGACAGCCTTTTCTACAGAAAGGTCTGAAGACTTTATGCTACCTCAATGACCAATCATTTTGGCTGAACCCAGAGAAGTAAGGAGGCCCTCTTGAGCCAAAAGTAAGTTCTGGAGTAGGATTCGGTTGAAAGCTGAAGTTGAAAGCCTCCAACACTTTTAGCAGTTGGTGGAATGACTTTGGTCCTGGATGGGGAGAGCTCTGCAGTATACCACATTATCTTGACCATTTGCGTATAATATCTACAACCATTTACATATCTATGACCTTTACATATAATAAGTTCTAGAAGCAGCTCTTCCAAAGTTCTGTTGGGTCTCTTCCTGGAGAAATTTACAAGAAGAGGGTTGGTGGGATTAACTACAGCCCTCGAAGCTGCTTTTGGGACCATAATTGAAGCTGATCATCTCCTTCCTCTGCTACCCTTTCTAGATTTCCCTCACCCTCTGCTTGTCAAGGTAGCTTATGTAGTGCAGTAACCTAGACCTCTTTCCTGAGGAGACTTAGCCCTTTATCACCAGGTCCTTCTCAAGTTGTGGCTGTTGTACTTGTTCATGTACCATCTAAATTGGTCAAGAGGAAATCAAGACATCCAAATGGATTACTTGAGTATCAAACATATTCTTTACTGTCTGTTTTGTATAACAGCTGTCCTACTGAAGATCGGGGTCAGTTATACTCTCCTGCTGATTTCTGGGAACAAAGACCCTAAAGTGACCTGGAACTTTAGCTGGCAGTAGTTGGGGTTTAATGGGACTCTTCCTGAGGTAGCCAAAACCTCTAACCTCTGGGGGAAAAAAGGTTAAGAATCCCCCAAGTGGATCACTGTTAATCAGTATACAGAAATACTCCTACTTCTACCCTTTAGCTACTGGACCATCATGTATTCTCCCTCTTGGGGACCTTGTACCATATAATGAATATCAATTTAGAGTTTATCTTGAGTCCTGGAAGATGATGTCCTCCTCACAAGGTATCCTTTGCAAGCTAGCACCCAGAATGAATCTTCAACAAATCATTCCAATGCTTTATCAGTCTAGCAGTTTGTCTAGGTGGTGTAGTTTATGAAAAGACAAGGGGATCCCATGGTCATGTGCCCACTGCTATACTAAATCCCTTGTTGTTGGACCAAACACTTTAAATCCTCAGTGGTACTGGTTAAGACCTTACAGGCAGGAGGTCTAACTCAGAATGTATTTATATTCCAGTCAAGATAGACTGATACTACTTCCAGGGTGGAAGTACTTGCCACCAAGTAACTGGTAGGTCTTCTAAAGGGATGGTGCCATATTGTGGGCCAACCATTGGTCTCTGCTGCCGACACATTGGATATTTGACAGTGGCAGTAGATAGTAGCCTTGTAAGTGGGCATCCATGCTACTGGGCCTATGCATAATCTCCACTCCTGTCCCAATTCTTACCATGTGCTTGTTGGCCCAACATTGGTGTAGCCAGTGGCAGAGACTATTGTCTGGGTGACAAGTTATCATTTCTTGTAGTTGTTTGGTGCCTCTTCTGTGATGGATGCTCTCTGTTGGGCATTAACAGGTGAAACAAAGATCACATTTCATATCCACTTTTGTAGATTCAACCACATGCCTCTTTCTTAGACCTCTTTATCTCCTGTCTTTCTCCCTCCAGACTCTGACCAAGCAAACTAGCCTTTTGCCAGTGCCCATAACTTTCCACTCAAAGTAAACTACCAGATGCACAAGTCAAATCTCTGCTCACTTAGAGGTATTCCCCTCACTGTCAGAGCCACTCTTAAGTGGGTGCCTGTGGCACTTGGACATTGGGACTGCCAAATTTAGGTCCCCCACATCCTAGGGTACCAATGGAAGATGGGAAACCAGACCAAGGATGAGAAATAAAGTCTTTATCAGACCCAAACAAGGAGTCCATGGGTCTTGAGGACCTCTTCATGCTTATCAGTTGTCTTCTCCACATTCTTCTTGGTCTGTTTCTGCTACCGCATGAGCTACCACTTCTTCCTATAATGGAACTTGGCCTTCTCCTTTCTCTTCTTCTCTAGGGTGGCCATCATGGCCTTTACTTCCAGGGAACCTTGCAAGCTAGGTGCCCCAGGTATACAAACTTCCAAGTGGCCTTCAGATGCACAACCTTGAGGGCAACAAAAACCACCATTCACTTTTTCTTCTCATGAGGTAGCTGTGACAGGAGCAGGAGTGGGATCCCATCAAATACCATGAGGCAGTCCAAGGTGGCTCGGTCTTACTTGGTCTTGAGCAGCAAAATGCCTTGTACCATTCTGCCAAAAGATGTAGCTAAGGGCCCAGAATAACAGGGGACTGGAAGTGGTAAGGCTCACAGGATGAGTTGGTGTTCATGCATTTGTGTACTGCAACTTGTTTCTGTAGAAATTGCCAGAAACATGGATGCCTTCACAGTGCATGACCACCAACTACCTGCCTGGCAGTACTACTTAGCGATGATACTCATCTGACAACACAGGAGATGGCCTTGGCTATTCATGTACTGTGACTAGCCCCAACACCATTCTTGGTATCTGCCTGGAAAAGGCCAGGAACTATTCAACAAAAGATATTTAAGACTCCATTGCAGATGACATGACCTCACTCCGGAACCCAAGGGATCTGTGCTGTGATTGTCCCACTGGGACTTGCCATAAACTTTAAAATTTATATAGAGACAATAAAGTTCAAATATACAAGGATCATCATCAAATAATGATGAATCTCATCATTAGAGATAATTCTTGTCATCACCATCCTAGTGAGCATCTCTTTAGACCTTTTTCTCCATATATTTACATAAATAAAACTGTCTATGTGATTGCTGTTTTACAACCTGTTTTTTGATTCAATAATACATCCGTGAATCTAGATATACATCATTCCTTTGTTTGGCTGTATCATGAATTATTTAACCAGCATGCTATAGGTAATGAGTTCTTAACTGGATGGTACTGCCCTCTAGAGTATGTTTTGTGTCTAGAGTATTTACATATTGAAGTATGTATTATTTTGTTACAAATTGCTTTCCTTTTATTTCTCTTTAATATTACAATTAGGTATATTTTGTTTTAGGTGTCTGTGACTTCCATTTCAGGACTGTAAAGGAAATGTTAGCAAAATATTTATTACAAAAAGGGGACTGGGTTGGCTAGGATTGAGAAGTGTTGCTTATAGATAGGCATAGAGTATTTCTAATTTTCAATATTACAAAGCATGCTGTAATGAACATCTATACGCATTCATCTTTTAGAGTAGGTTTGCTATATTAAAGGGTATGCATGTTTAAAATTTTAACACATTACACCAATTTGCCCATACACCAACAGGGCACGAGAGTGCCAGTTTCCTCATACACTGCTCACCAACAGGAATGTGATCATGACGTCTATCCTATTGCTTTTCACATAAAAGCTAGGTAAAATTTTCTTAAAACTCATTTTATGCTCTAGGATAAATCTAGAGTCTTCCTCATGATTCTGAAAGTTCCAGGAATTTACTTTATTCCTCGTCACTTCTGGTTTTAATTTCTGACTTAAATAATTTCTCTTTCTCTTCTGTGTTTTGTTTGTTTTGTTCTTAGTAACAGCTATTTTGAGATACATTTCCCACACCATACAATTCGCCCATTTAAAGTGCACAGTACACTGGTTTTTGGTAAATTCAGAGTTGTGCAAGCATCCTTTCAATCAATGTTTTTCTCTTTTAAAGATTTTATTTATTTATTTTAGAGAGAGAGCACATGCTCGATGGAAGAGAGTAGGGGGCAGGTGGGGTGTAGGGAAGGGCAGAGGGAGAGGCAGAGAGATTCCCAAGCAGACTCTGCGCTGAGCATGGAGACCGATGTGGGACTTAATCCCAGGACCCTGAGATCATGACCCAAGCCGAAATCAAGAGTTGATCACTCAACCAATTGAGCCACCCAGGTGCTCTCCTCAAAATCAATGTTTTAAGAGAATTGTTTTCATCACCCCTTCCCCAAATCCGATAGCTACTAGCAGTACTCCTTATTCCCCAGCTCCAATCTTCTAGCCCTAGGCAACCACTAATACACTTTATGTCTCTATGGACTTGCCTATTCTGAAATGGAATCATAAAATATGTGGGCTTTTCTGACTGGCTTTCACTTAGCATAATGTTTTCAAGGTTCATTCATGTTCAAGCATGTAATAGGACTTCTTTTTTTATTATTGTTTATTTTGTGAATAATATTCTTTCATATAGATATACCACATTTTATTTATCTATTCATCAACTGATGGGCATTTTTGTTGTATCCACTTTTTGGCTATTATGAATGATGCTGTTATGAATATTCATGTACAAGTTTTTGTGTGAACATTTGTTTTTCTTTCTCTTGGGTATATACTTATAAGTGGAATTGCTAGGTCCATATGGTAACTCTGTTTAACCATTTGAAGAACTGACACTCTTTTCCAAAGAAGCTGCACCATCTTATGTTCCCATCAGTAATGTATGAGGATTCCAATTTCTCCACACACTCAACAACACCTGTAACATCTGTAACTTTCTGTGTTTTGATTACAACCATTCCATTGTGTATGAGTTTGTATCTCGTCGTGATTTTAATTTGCCTTTCCCTGATAGCTAATGATGTTGGACATCTTTTCATGTGTTAATTTGTCTGTATCCTTGGAGAAGTGTCCATTCAAATCATTTACCCATTTTTTTAAAGTAGGCTCCACACCCAGCATGGAGCCCAATGCAGGGGTTGGACTCAGGACCCTGAGATCGAGACCTGAGCTGAGATCAAGAGTTGGACACTTAACTGACTGAGCCACCCAGGCACATCTCATTTGCCTATTTTAATTGGGCTATTTTTCTTTTTATTATTGAGCTGTAAATTCTTTATATATTCTAAATACAAGTCCTTTATAATATATTTGCTTTGTAAGTATTTTTCCCACTCTATGGATTATCTTCACTTTCTTGATGGTGTTCTTTGAGGAACAAATTTTTAAATTTTGATTATGTCCAGTTGATCTATTTTTGTTGTTGCTTGTGATTTGGTGTCATGTCCAATAAACAGTTGCCCATTCCAACATCATCAAGATATATGTCTATATTTTCCTGTAAGGGTTTAATTGCTTAAGCTCATACCATTTAGGCCTTTAATCCATTAATTTTTGTATGTGTATATGCATAAATTTTGTGTATGTGCACCTTCAGTCTTTTGCATGTGGATATCCAGTTGTCCCAACATCATTTGCTGAAAAGACTTCCTTTCTTCATTAAAATGTCATGGCATTGACTGTGAAGGTTTACTTCTGGACTCCTCAATTCTGTTCCATTGATCTTTATGTCTGTGCTTATGCCAGTTGATCTTTTGTCTTGATTACAAATGGCTTTGTAGTCAGTTTTGAAATTGGAAAATATGGGTCCGTCCACTTTGTTCTTTTTTTAAGACTGTTTTGGTATTCTGGGTCTCTTGAATTTTCTTATGAATTTTAGGATCAGCTTGTCAATTTCTGCAAAAAAAGCTGCTGGGATTTTGATAGTGATCAGGTTGAATCTATAGATCAGTTTGGGGATTATTGCCATCTTAGCAGTATTAAATTTTCCAGTCCAGCACATGAGATGCCTTTCCATTTATGTAGGTCTTCTTTAATTTTTTTCAACAATGTTTTTGTAGTTTCCAGAGTATAGGTTTTGCTTTCTTTTTTTTTTCCTTTTGGTTAAATTTATACCTATTCTCTTTGATGCTGTTGCAAATGAAATTGTTTTATTT
Organism: Ailuropoda melanoleuca; assembly: GCF_002007445.2. Taxonomy (NCBI): domain Eukaryota; kingdom Metazoa; phylum Chordata; class Mammalia; order Carnivora; family Ursidae; genus Ailuropoda; species Ailuropoda melanoleuca. The sequence continues at coordinate 36,666,020 of NC_048233.1, forward strand.
CATTTTTCAGTTTGTTCATTACAGGTGTATAGAAATAAAATTGATTTTTGTGTATTGATCATGTATCCTGACATTTCACTGAAAACATTTTAGTTCTAATAGTTTTTTGGTGGATTTCTTAGGATTTTCTGCGTACAAGATCATGTCATCTGTGAATAGAAATAGTTTTACTTCTTCCTTTCCAATCTGATGCCTTGTGTTTCCTTTTCTTGCCTAATTGCCCTTGCTAGAATTTCCAGGACAGTATTGAATAAAAGTGGTAAGAGCAGACATCCTTGTCTTGTCCCTGATCTTAGGGGGGAGAGCATTCAGTCTTTTATCATTAAGTATTGATGTTAACCATGTGTTTTTATAGAAGTCCTTTACATTGATGAAGTTCCTTTCTATCCTTAGTTTGTTGAATGTTTTTATCATGTGTTGGATTTTGTCAAATACTCTTTCTGAATCTGTTGAGACAATCATGCCATTTTCCCCTTTATTCTAGTGATATGGTATATTATATGAATTGATTTTTTGGGGTGTTAACCACCTTGCATTTCTGGGATAAATTCCATGTGGTCATGGTGTACAATCCTTTTTATTCGTTGATGGATTCAGTTTACTAATTCATCTCTGTATTTTGCAGTTTATTCTTTATCAATGTCCAGGTGTTAGCCCAAATATGGGGCATGCTGCTTCTCCTTGCTTTTTCTCCAAATATCATTGTAATGATCATTTCTCATTTATTCTCGTACCTAGAATTTGAACTCTAAAAGTCTTGTTAAGAGTCAAAGTCCATTTCTCACTATGGGAATTGCAGTAGTTCACTTTTGCAACCTCCCTTGGTGCTACGGCAGAGCATATGATCAGTTAGAAACACTTTAGTTTGTTTATCATTTGGGATCTAATGACACTAATAGTACAGTTAAATTCTCTCACTCTTCCTCTCTCTCTTTTTCTGCACACTGTTAAGTGTTTCCCTGCCAGAACCAGGTTTGGACATGATTTGGTTGTTTTTACCAGCTGCTTAGTCCCAAGCCTCATTCTCTAGCCCTCCTAGTCCTTGGGTGAGCTGCCCAATATCCTTCTATTAAATCCCTTTATGATTAACTCAACTAGAGTCCACTTTTATAAACAGCAACTAGTAGCCTTGCCAGATACAGCTAAGGCATTACTGTTACTTGACTTGAACTGCTAATTTAGGAGATTATGTTAGATATTGCATCAAAGAACCATACAGGAAATAATTTAAAATCAAATATTTGACTTCTCCTTTTTAAAAAAGAACCTTGACTGAGGTCCCTGAGTGGCCTAGTCGGTTGAGTGTCCAAATCTTGGTTTCAGCTCAGGTCATGGTGTCAGGTTGTGCGATAGAGCTCCACATTGGGCTCCACGCTCAGCAGGGAGTCTGCTTGAGATTCTTTCCCTCTCTTTCTGTCCCTCTTGCTGCTCGTGCATGCTCTTTCTCTCTAAAATAACTAAATCTTTTTAAAAAATAATAAAATAAAAATAAATAAAAAGAAACTTTGGCCATTTCTCCTAACACAAGCTCTAGATTTCCACAGGTGCTTTATATCATTCTGTTTATTTTTTCTTCTCTCCACCCCATCCAAAATTCCTGTTCATTTTTTAAGTAAAGGGACTTATTCAATTCTGCTTTCTCCTGCCAGTCCCAAATAAAGACAGCTCTTTTCCTAAAACAAACCAGTCACATAATCTTTTCATTCTACCACATTGAATATTCCATGTTGTTTTGTCATAATCAATCTTACAATTAACAAGTGATATAGCACTTGTAAAAATTTGCATTCATCGGATTATTCTTTCTTTCTTTCTTTCTTTTTTTTTAAGAGAGAGAAAGCATGCATGGGAGCATGCCAGTGGTCCAGTGATGAAGGAGGGGCAGAAGGAGAGGGAGAGAGAGAATCTTAAGCAGGCTCCAGGCCCAGCTGGGAACCCAAAGAGGGGCTCAATCTCACAACCTTGAGATCATGACTTAGGCCAAAATCAAGAGCCTGAAGCATAACCAACTGAGCCACCCAGGTGCCCCTGGACTATTCCATTTTTAGAAATAATTGGAGACTAAGATTTCTTTGGGCAATTGCCTGTGATTTTACTCCCTTTTCCTATTGGATATTTGTCTTTTTCTTGTTATCTTGTAAATTCTTTTAAGCTCTTTATATACATGGAATATTAGTACATGATCATATTTCTTGCAAATACTTTCCCCTGGCTGTTTATGATGAAGTTTTGTTTGTTTCACCAAGTAGAAATTTTGGTTTTATTTTTTAGGAAATAAAACCCTTCAGGCTTTTCTTTTATGGCTTCTAGGTTTTGTGTCATGCTTAGAAAAGCTTCTCCTACTCACTGCCTCTGGCCCTGAAATTACATAAACATTTACCTGTCTTTTCTTCTCCACCCATAATTCATTAAAAATTAAGAATCCAATGTCCAGATTTATAAAATGATTTGCCCATCGGCATGCAGCTAATAAAGTTAGGAATAGTCTATAGAAAAGATGGCAGTCCTTCTCAAAGCAGTCCTAAAAAGTGATACTTTAATTTAAAAACTTTTTAAAATATTAAGTGAGATTGTCACCCTTTAAAAATTCTGGCAATTTTTCAGAAGCTCTTTTAGGAAATAAAAAGAAAATACTTTTTCAAACACTGATAATCCTAAAGACACAGTGGGATTTATTAGACAAAGGTATACTCACCCTTGAGAAATTCCTTTATTAAAACATATGGAGAAAAAACATATGGGAAAATTTGTATCAGTTTAATAAATGAGGCCCTTCTCTTGTCTCATTTCCCTAGGGCTATCCTATAATAGTTAGAGCCAATAGAAGACAGATTATTAAAACAAAAAACAAAAAACAAAAAATGACTATATTCTTTCTTAAAATGGTGTATGGCATATAAAAAATATTTACACACTCATTTTCAGCTGACAGCAAAAATTTTCTCAGCTTCATAAATTATTATTTTACTATTTATCAGAATCTTATATCTTCTTATTTTTACAAGGGTATTTGCACGTCTCTCAAGCCAACAGAATGCAATAGATAAAATCTGTATGTCTTCTGAATTTACTATATGAGTTCCACTGATTTTTGCTTTTATAGGTTTATTTTTTAAATAATATAACAAATCTGTGAGATAAAGCCATTCTCAGGAGAATCTATTAATATGTAGACAAGCAATAATTTGCTATTTCCCAAATTAAACCTTTTCTTAGGTGAATTTGGTTTCAGAGTAATTTAGTCTTTATGCTTTCTATAACAATAAAAACTTATTTTTTTAAAAGATTTTATTTAGAGAGAGAGAGCATGCATGCACAAGGTGGGGGGAAGGGGCAGACTCCCCACTGAGCAGGGAGCCCTATGCAGGGCTCAATCCTAGGACCCTGAGATCATGACCTGAGCCAAAGGCAGACACTTAACCAACGAAGCCACCCAGGTACCCCAACAATAAAAACTTTTATATGCAGTCTTCACTTCGATTAAGCTTTGACATCCAAGAAACATCTTCAAAACCTGCCTCATTGGAATGTTCCTTCTAACAATTGTGATGAACATTCAATAGTGAAGCAACTCTGGAATACAGAGCAGGAATGATCAATGATTACCATCTCACTAATGAAATATTTTTTTTGTTTATGCATGTTTTCTTTCAGTATTTCTCCATATAGTACACATAGCACATAGTTACAATTCAAGTGTTCATAATTTTATTTTTCTGTTACTATTATGTCATAAAACTTGTGTTATTGCCATTTGATTGACAGGAATTAAATTACCGCAATATTCCTATGAGGATGTTTCCTAATTTAATTATTGTTTTTCTTTCTAGCTACTAGAATATTTCAATTTTGTCTTTGTTGTTTATATTACACATACTTTAAAAAGGATTTGAGGCTGTATAAAAGCAAAACATAGATAATTAAAATAGAAATAAAGTGCTCAGTCAGTTGAGCACCCAACTTCTGATTTCAACTCAGGTCATGATCTCAGGGTTGTGAGATAGACCCCTGCATCAGGCTCTGCCCTTAATGGGGAGTCTGCTTGAGATTCTCTCCTTCCCTCTCCCTCAGCCTCTCCCCTTGCTCGTGCATATGCTCTCTCTCTCAATAAATAAATAAACTCTTTAAGTAGTTGCTTTAGGGATTATTTTATATATATATATATATATATATATATATACACACACACACACACATAGTGTATAATATATATATTATGTATAATATATACTCTTTAAAAATATTATATATATTATAATATATACTTTATTTATACCTTTAGCTTTTCACAGTCTACCTTGAATTAATAGTGTATCACTTCACATAAAATGTAAAAGCCTTGCAATTGTATTGATCCATTTTCCTGCTCCCTACTGTCCTTTTGGCTATAATTGTCATGTGTTATATTTACTTATATTAAATATTTAATAAAAAAATGTTATAATTTTTGCTTTGAATTATTCTATGTACTTTAAAGAAATTAAGAGGAAAATAGCCCTTTATATTTATCCAGATAGTTAACATTTTAATGATCTTTATTCTTTCTTGAAGATCTAAGGTTATCTGGTGCCATTTTTCTTCAGTTTAAAAAACTTCCTTCAGCATTTCTTGTATTGAAAATTTGATGGAGATAAATTTTCCAAGTTATCTTTTATCTGTGTTTTTATTTTGCCTTCATTCTTAGAGGGTATTTTTACTGGATAAAGAATTCAGGTTTGGCGAGTTTTTTATTGTTAGCACTTTGTGTTGTTCCAATACCTTTTGGCTTCCATTGTTTCTGATGAGAAGTCAGCCATTTGGGGCACTTGGGTGGCTCAGTCAATTAAGCACCTGACTCTTGATTTTGGCTCAGGTCACGATCTCAGGGTCATGAGACTGAGCCCTGCATCAGGCTCCGCGCTCAGTGGGAAGTCTCCTTGGAATTCTCTTTCTCCCTCTCCTTCTGCCCATCCCCCCTTACATAAATAAATAGATAAATAAATAAATAAATCCGCCATTAACCATATCATCTTTGTTACATATAATTTTTCTCTTGTTGTTTCACAGTTTCTCTTTATCTTTTGTTTTCACCAGTTTGACTGTGATATGCCTAGTCATTATTTTTCTCATATTTATTATCCTTGGAATTTGCTGAATTTCTTGTATCTGTATTTTTTATTATATCAACAAATTGAGTACATTTTCAGACATTTTTCAAACTTTTTTTTTTCCTGCTTCATCCTCTCCTTATTTTCCTTCTGTAACTTCAATTTTTAAAATTTTGGACCTTTGGTATTATTACACAGGTTCATGAATATCTGTTTATTTTTTTTCTGTCATTCTTTCTCTATTTTTCAGATTGGAACATTTCTATTGATTTATTTTCAAGTTTACTGATTCTTTCGCTTGTTATCACCACTCTGGTGTTAAGACCATCCCGTAAATTTTTTTTTCAGTTATTTTGTGTGTGTGTGTGTGTGTGTGTTTTCATTTGGTTCTTTTCATAATTTTTAATTCTCTTCTGAGCCTTTCTATTTTTAACTTATTATGTATTTTTCTTTACCTCATTAAGCATAGTTAAAATAGCTTGATTAAGGGCTTATCTGCTGACTTCAGTCTGCTGATACCAACATCTGAGTCATCTTTAGATTAGCCTCCATTCATTATCTTTTCTTTGAAAAATACATCACAGTTTCTCCATCCTTTATATGTCATATAATTTTGGATTGTGTCTTGGATATTTTGAATTTAATGTTGTGGAGATTTTGTTTTCTGCTATATTCCTCCAAAGAGTACTGATCTTTTTGTTTGAACGTGCAATTAACAGCAAACTCTTTTTGGTGACAGCTCAAATTTCAGTTTAGTTCTTTTACACCTGAGCTATTTGCGGTGTGTTCATAGTTCAAGGGTCAACTAGAAATTTGGTTATATTTTATTTTTTTTAAAGATTTTATTTATTTATTCGACAGAGATAGAGACAGCCAGCGAGAGAGGGAACACAAGCAGGGGGAGTGGGAGAGGAAGAAGCAGGCTCATAGCAGAGGAGCCTGACATGGGGCTCGATCCCATAACGTCGGAATCACGCCCTGAGCTGAAGGCAGACGCTTAACCGCTGTGCCACCCAGGCGCCCCTGAAATTTGGTTATATTTTAGAAGCAAAATTTAGGGATCTCTCTTTGCTTCTTTCTTTTCTAAGTCTCCACTCTCACCTTTTAATGATGAAGGTTGCTCTGAACTCTGTACTTTGGGTCATCAGATCAGAAAGACTACAGAGTATTGGAGCCCTGCACAGTGCCACAACTTTGGCCTGACCTCAGGCTAAACCGTCTTCCACCCAAAAATGTGAAATACCTTGTGTCACTCTCTTCTCCCAGTTTTTCAATTTTTCTCCCAAAACTGCCTGTTGTTTATTACTTACTCTCCAGAATCCTCAAATAATTTTTGTATTTTGTCCAAAGTTTACCTGTTATCTGTAGTAGAGTTAGTGTTTTAAGAGCTAATTCAGGCATCTAATTCTCTATTCAGTTTTTTTCTTTTGAAAAGATGTTTAAAAAATTATCACAAGCGACCTCTGCAAACTGCAAAGGAACATGGACATATGCAAAGGAAAAATTACTCCCTATTTTCTTTACTAGTCAGCTCCCACCCACTTGGAAATATCCATTATTAACAATATAGTCTATCTCCCTCCTTACCAATCTCTAGTCTCACACACACACAGTTATTTTAAAATATAAAGGATTTTTTCCTTTTAAAAAAGGAATCAAACTATACTTATTACTATTAGCTTTCTTTTCTTAGCATGTCTTGAACAGATGTTTGGGTTAACATATACACATCTAACACATTTTCAATAACTTCAGAAGTCTAGATTTTCGACTGTCCATATAGAACATTAGCAAATAATGTCTTGAAGGTAGAAGTAACATTTCCCATCAGTTCTTGTGAGCTCAAACACCAGGCCCAGTCTGGATTAGCAGAGAGGAAGAAACTACAATCTCAATACTGGTTCTAGAATCTTTCTAGATTAAAGAAGTCTGGGGTTTCAGGACACCTGGGTGTCTCAGTTGGTTAAGTATCTGCCTTCAGCTCAGGTCATGATCATAGGGTCCTGGGATCGAGTCCCACATTGGGCTCTTGCTCAGCATGGAACCTGCTTCTCCCCTTGCCCCTCCTCCTGCTTGTGTGTTCTCTCTCTCTGATAAATAAATAAATAAATAAATAAATAAATAAATAAATAAATAGCATTAAAAAAAATAGAAGAAGACTGGGGTTTCTTTCTACAGAGGATTAGAATCACTACAGATGGAAATTGTATAGTGTCTTGCTCATGAAAAGAGAATTTCCTGAGAGTATTATAAGTAATCAGAACAAAACACAGAAGAGAATTTTACATTATTAAAACAACGGATGAAGCACTTTTTATGGCAACACTCTAAAGCTTTATGTAACTGATTTCTTTCCCTTGGATGGTGGGATCATTAGCGTCAACTGAGAGTAGTTCTATGAAAAAATAGGAAACTGAGAACAATAGGACTGGATTTTTTTTTTAAGTCAGATGATTTTATGGCCATTTGTGGAATCCTTAGCTGCAAATTATAAGTTTATCTTATCTGATGCCTATCTAATCATGTTGTCACTTGAAGAGCTCAAAGAATAAATTTTATAAATCTAACATCAATTGAGATCTTTATAACACATTTATTTATTTTTGATCATATAAAGCTTTAGCTCCTTTCCAGAGTTATGAGACTTTTTCCTGAGAGATCTATGTGTATCAGTTTGTTTAAACACAATGCCAGAGCATTCATTCTGGGTATTATATTTCCAAATATGAATATATGTTTTGACTATTGAAATAATGCTGCAATGAATATAGAGGTGCAAATATCTCTTCAAAAGGTAAATTCATTTCCTTCAGATATATACCCAGGAGAGGAATTGATGAATCATATGATAGTTAATTTTTTGAGGAACTTCCATACCATTCTCCATAGTGGCTGAAACTTAATTTTGATTGCATAAAAAACTCAACCCTTTCACTCCTTCACTCTTTATGTTTCTGATGTCACAATACATCTCCTTTGTATTGTGTATTCATTAACAACGTATGGTAACTGTATGTATTTTTTTTAAAGATTTTATATATTTATTTGACAGAGATAGAGACAGCCAGCGAGAGAGGGAACACAAGCAGGGGGAGTGGGAGAGGAAGAAGCAGGCTCATAGCAAAGGAGCCCGACGTGGGGCTCAATCCCAGAACGCCAGGATCACACCCTGAGCCGAAGGCAGACGCTTAACCGCTGTGTCACCCAGGCGCCCCACTGTATGTATTTTTAATATTTTTGTTGCTTAAGCTTTATTAGAGTTAGATGTTTAACACACCACCATAATAGAGCATTAAAGTATTCTGAATTTGATTATACCTTTACCCATATGTTGTATATTTTCACATGTTTTCATGGCACTAATTAGTGTCCTCTCTTTTTAGCTTGAAAAACTCTTTCAGCATTTCTTGTAAGGCAGTTCTAGTGGTGATAAACTTCCTCATGCTTATGAGCTTTACGACCTTGGATGCCCAAATCTCCGCCTGATTTGGAAAGTTCTCAGCCATTATTTCTTTAAATAAGTTTTCTGCCCCCCTCTCTTTTTACTCCAGTAATTCACAGATTATGGCTTTCAATGTTATCCCATAGATCACATAGGATTTCCTTATTCTTTTTCATTTTTTTCTCTATTCTCCTCTGACTGGATAATATAAAGGACCTGTCTTTTGATTCAGATTTTTTCTTCTGTTTCATTCATTCTGATGTTGATGTAATCTATTGCATTTTTTATTTCATTCATTGTATTAATCAGACCCAGAATTTCTGTTTTGTTCTTTTTCTTTATATCTCTTTGCTAACCTTCTCATTTTATTCATGTACTCTTTTCCCAATTTCATTGCATTCTCTTTCTTTGTTTTCTTTTTTTTTTTTTAAGATTTTATTTATTTATTTGACAGAGAGAGACAGCCAGCGAGAGAGGGAACACAAGCAGGGGGAGTGGGAGAGGAAGAAGCAGGCTCCCAGCGGAGGAGCCTGATGTGGGGCTCGATCCCAGAATGCCAGAATCACGCCCTGAGCCAAAGGCAGAGGCTTTACGACTAAGCCACCCAGGCACCCCACTTTCTTTGTTTTCTTGAGATTTCTTAAAACAGCCATTTTGAATTCTTTATTGGGTAAATCACAGATTTCTATGCCTTTAGGGTTGGTGACGATGATTTTTGTGATCATTTGATCATGTCATGTTTCCTTGATTTTTCATATTCTTTGATGTCTTGCATTGTTGTCTTCACACACTTACTTCAGTCTTTGCTGGGTGACTTTGGGAGAGAAATACCTTCCATCAGCCTTGCTACAGATTCTGACGCTTTCTCAGACCTTTTATGAATATGCCTGCTGAACATTTCTTGCTTCATCTTGAGGCAGAATTCTTAAGCTTCTTTGCTTTCTCTCAATCCTGCAGCATACCTTTATGCCAATAGCTTACCTTTTGCTTTTCTAATGACAATGCTAAAGCTCAAATTTGTGGTCTCTGACTCAGATTCAGTCTGGCTGTCTGTGTATACTCACTAGATTACTCTCACTGTCGTTGAGAGTGCACATAGGAAACCAGCCACACAGTGGGGCGTGTGGGTGAGGCAGGTTGAGTGCTGGGCATACCTGTGTGCAGTTGGGGTGATTTACAGGCAAAGTGTCCCCAGTGGCTTGTCGGCAGGCTTCTTGATGGAGTTCATGATTCTGTTAGTAGGATCCATGTCCCTTTAATGCTGTCAGAGAGTCCTATCTCTTGCCCTTCCAGCCTCCTTCTACCTGCCAGTTGTGCAGCTCAAGACTCAGTATTACTTTGGGTGGGGTGAGAAAGATATGAACCTCTCTAGCTGTATCCCACACAGTCACACACATGCACTTTCCCCTGCAGGAGAAATCACATGCCAATTAGTTCTTTCTTGACATTTGTGCCACCTCGGATGAAGGGTAATAGGAGTAAAGTCATCTTTTCTTACTCTCTCCAATGTGTCCAATGTGTATTTTTTTTGTTCCAGCAGTGTGCTAGAACTTCTCTGCTAGACTCCTGGACTTTCACAAAGGCCCTGCAGGTGATTGTCTAAGACAGTGTTCTTGACGGCTTCCAGACCACAGTCAAAAGGGACTGGAGCTGGTTTATGGACCACCAGAGAGGCCATAGCCAAAACTAAGGTCAGTATGTCTGCTACCAAAGAAATGGGGTGGGTGATTCTCCTCCCAGGTCCTTTGGTGTATGGTGATGGATCCTGCAGCTCCCACAAAGGAACTTTTTTTCCTATTGATGGATAGATACCAAATTGTTGCTGGGGGCTTACAAGTGAGCCACATCTTATTTGGCCATTTTGCTAATGTCATTCCCCACTGCATTTTTGCTTGCATGGTTTCTGAGAATTGGGGTGTGATTCTTATCCTCGTTCCTTTTAGGTAAGGTTTTGTGTTTTGTTTTTAACTCCGCTTCTTTCAAGATTTTGTCTTTATCTTTGATTTTCTACAGTTTTTTTCTGTGCCTAGGTATAGTTCTTTTTTGTAGGGTTTTTTTGCACTTTTTCTGCTTAGTGTTCTCTGAGCTTGTAGTCTGGTGTCTGGTATTAATATGGAGAAAATTCTATCATTATTACTTCACATATTTTTTCTTTTCCTTCCTTTTCCTTTTTTTCCTTCTCCCACTCTCTTCCTCTTCTTTTCTTTCTTTCTTTCTTTCTTTCTTTCTTTCTTTCTTTCTTTCTTTCTCCTTCCTTCCTTCCTTCCTTCCTTCCTTCCTTCCTTCCTTCCTTCCTTCCTATATTCCCATTACATGTATGTTACATCTTTGGTGGTTGTCTAGGACAAAACAATCCTTGGTTTTTCTTTACTCTCACACTACTACCACACTTCACTTCTGAAAACAGATATGCGGGCGTCCCCCCCTCCTCCCCACACACAATCAAGCAATTTTCAGCAACACCAGCTCGGTGTCCTACAGTTCAATTCAATTTTGACACTATCTGGAGTTAGTGTAGACCCCACAGGTTAAGGGCTTGGTCTCGGAAGACTGCCTTCCCACTTTGTGTCGTTTGCAAGTCCCAGCTTGTCATCTTTTCCTCTGACCAACCAGCTATAAATTGGAGGTTTCTATGCCCTGCCCCTTGGATTCAATCTTTGGTAAAATAGCTCACTGAACTCACGGAAACAGTTACTTATATGTCTGTTATATAATAAAGGATATGAAAAAGGGTACAGATGAACAGCCACATGAAGAGATACATTGGGTGAGGTCCTGAAGAGTCCTGAGTGCAGGAACTACTGTTCCTGTGGAGTTGGGTGCACCACCTTCCTGGAACATGGATGTATTCACCAACCTGGAAACTCTCTAACCCCTGTACTTTGGGGGGGGGGTTATGGAGGCTTCATCATACAGGTATGATCAGTCAGTAACTCAGTCTCCAGTATCTCACTTTTTCCTGGCAGGTAGGGGTCAGGTTGGAATTTCCTTGTTCATTTCTGCTGAGCAACTCTCATCCTAAAGCTATCTAGGAGCCCGCCAAGAGTCACTTCATTAGAACAAAAGACACTCCTGTCACCCAGGAATTCCAGGGAATTTAGGAGGTTTGTGTTATTGACTTGGGTCAAAGACCAAATATTAGCAGAAAAAATGCTCCTAATTACAAGGTTTTTTTATGATCTCTAAGGGCAGAGAGCAATATATGTATCTTTTCTATTATGTCACAATAATCGTCTCACAGTTCTTGAATAGGCTGTTCTGGGTTTTTTTCATTATTGTTTTTCTCTTTTCCTTTCATTTTTGGAAGTTTCTATTGTGATATCTTCAAGCTTGGCTATCCTTTTCTCAGCTGTGTCTTCATTTCTATTACAATGTTTTCAACCTCTAGCATTTCTTTTGATTCTTTCTTAGAACTTTCATATCTTTGCTGACATCACCCATTTGTTCTTGCATGTGTCTACTTTATGCAATAGAGCCTTTAGCATAATAATTGTGATTGTTTTGAATTCCTGGTCAGATTATTCCATTATCCTTGCCATATCTGAGTCTGGTTCTGATGCTTTCTTTGTCTTTTCAAACTGTGTTTTTTGCCTTTTAGTATGCCTTGTGATTTTTTTCTTGTTAGCCATTTATGATGCACTCTGCTATGGACTGAATATTTGTATCCTCCCCCCAAATTCAAAATTTCCCCAAAAATATTGAAACATAATCCCCAATGGGATATTTATTTATTTATTTTTAATGTTTTTTTATTATATTATGTTAGTCACCATACAGTACATCCCTGGTTTCTGATGTAAAGTTCAATGATTCATTAGTTGTGTATAACACCTAGTGCACCATGCAATACGTGCCCTCCTTACTGCCCATCACCAGTCTATCCCATTCCCCCCGCCCCGAGAACCCCTCAGTTTTTCTCAGAGTCCATAGTCTCTCATGCTTCATTCCCCCTTCTGATTACCCCCCCCTTCTTTATCCCTTTCTTCCCCTACCGATCTTCCTGGTTCTTATATTCCATAGATGAGAGAAATCATATGATAATTGTCTTTCTCTGCTTGATTTATTTCGCTTAGCATTATCTCCTCCAGTGCCGTCCATGTTGCAGCAAATGTTGAGAAATCGTTCTTTCTGATAGCTGAGTAATATTCCATTGTATATATGGACCACAACTTCTTAATCCAGTCATCTGTTGAAGGGCATCTCGGTTCTTTCCACGATTTAGCTATTGTGGACAATGCTGCTATGAACATTGGGGTGCATATGGCCCTTCTCTTCACTACGTCTGTATCTTTGGGGTAAATACCCAGTAGTGCAATGGCTGGGTCATAGGGTAGCTCAATTTTTAACTTTTTAAGGGACCTCCACACTGTTTTCCAGAGTGGCTGTACCAACTTGCATTCCCACCAACAATGTAGGAGGGATCCCCTTTCTCCACATCCTCTCCAGCAATTGTTGTTTCTTGCCTTGTCAATTTTTGCCATTCTAACTGGCGTAAGGTGGTATCTTAGTGTGGTTTTGATTTGAATTTCCCCAATGGGATGATATTTAGCAGTAGGGCTTTTGGAAGACGATTAGTTCATGAAGGTGGAACCCTTACAAATGGTACTACATTGCTTATAAAAGAGACCCAGGGGCGCCTAGGTGGCGCAGTCATTAAACGTCTGCCTTCGGCTCAGGGCGTGATCCCAGTGTTCTGGGATCGAGCCCCACATCTGGCTCCTCTGCTAGGAGCCTGCTTCTTCCTCTCCCACTCCCCCTGCTTCTGTTCCCTCTCTCGCTGGCTGTCTCTCTGTGTCAAATTAATAAATAAAATCTTAAAAAAAAAAAAAAAGACCCCAGAGAGCTCCTTTGCCTCTTCTGCCATTTGAAGACATACCTAGAAGATGGCTATCTATGAACCAGGAAGTAGGTGCCTTGCCTTCCATTATCCTTGCCATATCTGAGTCTGGTTCTGATGCTTTCTTTGTCTTTTCAAACTGTGTTTTTTGCCTTGATCTTGAACTATCAAGCTTCCAAAAGTGTGAGAAATAATTTTTTTGTGGTTTATAGCCCTCCTAGTTTATAAGCTACTAGAAAAATATATATAGTAGCCTCAATGGACTGCGACATAGTAGGTGAAAGTAACTGTTTTAAGTAGGTCTTTAGGAATATGATAGTAAGTTATGGGGGAGTAGGAAATGTTCTATAGTCTTATGATTAGGTCTCAATCCTTTTTTTTTTTTTTTTTTAGATTTTATTTTTAAGTAACCTCTACACCCAACATGGGACTGGAACTTACAACTCTGAGCTCAAGAACCATATGCTCTACTGACTGAGACACCCCAATTAGGTCTCGATCTTTTAGTGAACATTACATCTCTGGACTGTAGGCTTCACAAGTACTTCTCAGTTCTCCCATTTCCTCTTTGGGTGGGACAGGTGGGCTGGAGTTGGGTATTTCCTTTCCTCCAGGTCAGTTAGTCTCTGATGAAACTCCAATAGTTCATGCTCTGCTAAAATAGTTTCTCTTGAGGATAGGCCTTGCTAAGAACAGAATGCTCTGGCATATTTAAAAATGGTTCCTTGGGGTGCTTGGGTGGCTCAGTCGTTAAGCGTCTGCCTTTGGCTCAGGGCGTGATCCCGGTGTTCTGGGATCGAGCCCTGCATCAGGCTCCTCGGCTGGGAGCCTGCTTCTTCCTTTCTCACTCCCCCTGCTTGTGTTCCCTCTCTCATTGGCTGTCTCTCTCTGTCAAATAAATAAATAAAATCTTTAAAAACAAAATGGTTCCTTTTCCTCTCTCCCTGTTGGAAGCATGAACGTATTTTTCTCTGATATTCACAATGGGAACTGGGTAGAGCTCCAGGAGTTAAAACACCAAAGTATGGGAGCCCTTCTATGAGTGGGTCTTCCTGGAGTTTTTAACTATCAGAATTGTCCACACTGAGCTTCCAATAATTCATCAGTGACAGTTTAGGCTTTCCTACCTTGGCCCTGGCTCCCCTTGAGGTTTCTGCTTGTGGGTTTCTGCTTTGTCAGTTATAATTCTTTGTATTCGTCTGTGTGTCTCTCCAGTTTGGGAGAACAGTGATTTGCCTCATTACCTCATTTCTCTGACAGCCATAAGAAGACTTTTTGGTTTTTCAATTTGTTCAGGTTTCACTTGTCAGGACTGAGTGGTGACTTCTATGCTGCTTATATGTTGGACTGAAAACTAGATGTCATTTTAATGATGAAAAAAACTGAAGGAATAACAAAAAATTTTTGAATGAAAAATAAAGTAATTTAAAATTCAATTATTATCTCTCTGTACATTTCAATTCAAATATCATCAGTATTCAGTTCAAATGTTATTCCCCTGTATATTTAGTAAGAAAAAAATGATTTGTTAGTGCTTCTTTCTAATTAAGCATAGTAGATTCTCAGCTTTAGATTTGTCCATATTTTCTGCTGGTAGAATAAGGATTCTGAGCACAGTTCAGTGAATATTACTCAATCTGTTTTGGGTCTAGCCCCCTGAACACATTTCTGAGTCTAGGAAAAAAACCAAAATGGCTTTAAGTAAAAACCAAAAGGTTTGTTTCATTAAAATCTTTAACCCACTGGGTCCCAATGTCTTTGGTACTGCACTCAAAGTTAGACATCCGAGGGAGCCATCTGCCCACTCCTGCTATGGACAACAATACAGTTAGGGCGCCTTGAGAATGGAGTGTGGTTTTTTTTGGAAAACTGCTGTGCCTGGCAAGGCTGCAGGGGGACTGTGACATGCAGAGGAACAGCATGTGATGGTGTTAAGTTCCCACCAGTGCTCAATAGAGCATCAGTAGTCATCAGCAAAGAATTGCTTTGGTAGATGGAACTGTAAGAGAGGTTTTTTTGTAGCCCAGAACAAATATGGTGGAAGTTTAGGACAAGCTAGACATTGTAGGAATACTTAGGGGTTATTTTGGAAGGAATCAGAGATGCTATATCATTAGTAGGAAGCAACTAGGAAGTTAAATTTGGACCCTAATAAAACTGTGACATAATTTGTGGTGCCAAGTGAAATTTGGCTATATTATATTAATATCCATACAATATCTTGACACATAAGCCCTTTCTACCCTGTTACCATTAGTGTGAAGCAGCAGATTTTTTTTTGTAGACTTCAAGTTGTTATCAGTGAATGTATTAAGCGAATAAATAAAAGAACCTCTGCTAAAATGTCATCACTCAACTGCTAAGAAGATAAAGTAAAACTCATGTTGGCTTACACATAGTGTTAAAAGGGGTAAGCCAAGCCAATATTTATTATCCATAAGTCACAATATGCCATTTTCAAAATGACTTTTATATTAATACATATTAAAGAAATGATATATTCTAACTTTTTTAAACAAAATTGAAGAATGACTCATTCCACTTGTAAATACATTTTAAAATAAATGCAATCTTAATTTAGACCACCAACATTAACACTAGTCCTTTCAAATTAAAAAAACACAAAGGAAATTTTAATAGGATCCAACAGAAAAAAGTTATCTCATTATAGAATCTATAACAAGGAGTTCCTGTGTTTTGGAAGAACAATGAAATGAGATGTTAGATAATTAACTATATAATGCTATTTTGCCATATTGTCTCCTGAGAAAGATGTTGGATAGATGGTTTTCCTTAAGTAGATACCAAGCTATTTCAAGTGGAGTCCCCACTGATTATTTTAATATCGTATTGTTTTAATTCTAACATTTAACATTTCCTGAAGATTCTGAAACACTTAGTACTAAAGAGAAGACACTAAAATTTATATTACTCAAGGGAAGAAGTGAACATTATGTTTCTTTTTAAATGGTGATAAAAATAAAATTTCCTGAGCTTTCTTGCTTGTTTGAAAATCCATTATTCTAAGTACTTGGACTAATTTGGAATCACGAACATTAATTCTGTGGCAGCCTTGAATTGCTCCTTAAGCTAAGGAACCTTTTACAGTCCTTTAGAAGAATCTTCTGTCATGTTGTCTCTTTTTCTCAGATTTATTCAAGTTTCCCAGAGACATCAGGAGTAAGTATAGGGTATTTGTTAATCTTACCAGCAAATTCACTTTAAAATTTCTTCACTGGAAAAATTAGTATGGAATATGACAGACTATCTCTTATGTGCTTTTTGTCACAGACATTACTTTTAGATAAAAATGCTAACACTCTTAGTTATTCTATTTTTAGAGGATAGGCTTATTTGGAAGGCATTGTATGTTAATTCTAGTAAAATTAGATCTCTGTCATGATCAAGGTGTTATAAATGGTTTTGGTGATAGTAGATTCACAAATTCAGACATTGAACTAATAAATCTTTGATCAATAATCGTGTATGCAACTTGGGGATCTAAGATCAGAGTGTTAATAACTGTACATTTTCCAGTGGTGTAGAGTAGTAATCCTCATAAATTTTCTGCCCTTCCTTATGTCTTTTCAGCACACTCTTCTTTCTTTTCATGATTGTATAGGCAGTGATTCCTGGAACATGTCTATTTCTTTTTCCAAACACATTTACCTAATATTACATACTTTAAAGTTCACCATGCCTGGCAGCTGTTCTGTTATGGTGTGTTTAAAAAAAGATAATTAAGGTCAAAGATACAGATCTTAACATATAATAGCCAACACAAAACTGAAAAAGAAGAATAAAATTGGAGAACTCACACCACCATATTTCAATACTTACTATAAAGCAAGTAATCAAGCAGGATGGCATTAGCAAAATTATAGACACATAACTCGATGGAACAGAGTAGAGAACCCAGAAATAGAATATCACAAATATAGTCAACTGATTATTGACAAAGGTACAAAAGCAATTCAATGGAGAAATAATAGTCTTTTCAACAAATATTGTTTGTACAATTGGACATCCATATGCAAAAAAAATTAATGTATACACAGACTTTATGCCTTTCACAAAAATTACTTCAAAGTAGATTATAAATCTAAATATGAAATGCAGAACTATAAAGCTTGTAGAAGAAAACATATGAGAAAATCATGACTTTGAGTTTGGTGATGCGGTTTTATTTGTTTATCAATTTTTTACAAAGAGAGAGAGAATGTGAGTGGTGAGGGAGGGGCAGATACTATGGAGAGAAGCTCCATGCCCAGCACAGAGCCTGATATGGGGCTTGATCTCATGGCCCTAGATCATGACCTGAGCTGAAATCAAGAGTTGGACCAACTGAGCCACTCAGGTGTCCCAGTGATGTGGTTTTATGTACAACACCAAAAACGTGATCCATGAAAGAACACATGGATATTTGACTCTATTAAAATTCAAAAATTTTGCAATGCAGAAGATCCCGTTAGAAAAGTGAAAACACAGATCACTGTCTGATAAAAGATATTTTCAAATCACATATAAGATAAAGGACTTGTATCCAAAATATGGAAAGAACTCTTAAAACTCAACAATAAGGAAACAAACCAATTTAAAAATTGGCAAAAGAGAGAGAGATCAGTGAAGTGGCATAGTAGGGAACTCTTAAAGTCCATCTCTCTGCATAAAAGCAATGAGTAAGTGGCAAAAGAAACAAAAACAAAAACAAAAATCCTGTCACAATAAACCTTTTCAGGAGATTCTGGAATCTAAACAAAAGCTTGCAACAAGGGGCGCCTGGGTGGCACAGCGGTTAAGCGTCTGCCTTCGGCTCAGGGCGTGATCCTGGCGTTATGGGATCGGAGCCCCACATCAGGCTCCTCTGCTATGAGCCTGCCTCTTCCTCTCCCACTCCCCCTGCTTGTGTTCCCTCTCTCGCTGGCTGTCTCTATCTCTGTCGAATAAATAAATAAAATCTAAAAAAAAAAAAAAAAAAAAAAAAAAAAAAAAAAAAAAGCTTGCAACAAGCAGAGCAACCCTTAATAAAAAAGAAGAAAAGAAATCTTACTTTTAGTGAGATAATTATTAAAGTCATATGGGGGAGGGGCTAATCTGATAGAGATGCCAGAGATCTCTTACAGGGCATACATGCTCAGAGAAAAGGCCATGTGAAGACACAAGAGAGAAGGTTCTGTCTACAAAGCCAAGGAGAGAGGCCTCACAGAAACCAACCATACCTGATACTTTGATCTTGGACTTCCAGCCTCCAGAACTGTGAGAAAAATGAATTTCTGTTGCTTAAGCCATTCAGGCTGTAGTATTTTGTTACGGTAGCCCTCGCAGTCTAAGACGACCAAGAATTCTATATCCAATCAAACTATCCTTCAAAGATGGAGAAATTAGGGCATTCACAGATAAACTCTGAGAGAGCTAATAGACCTGCTCTACAAGAAATGCTAAAGGGAGTACTTCTTGCTGAAATGAAATGACATTAAACAGTCCTTCAAGTCCACATGAAGAAATAAAGTAATCATATAGAAAAATGTAAGGTAAGTATTAATGTATTTTTGGCTTGTAACTGCTCTTTTTTTTACATGATTTAACATGTGTATAAAACAATAATTATAAATATATATTAGTAGGCATACAATGCATAAAGATGTAATTTGTGACAATAACATCATAAAGGTGATGGGGCTATGTAGAAGGTAAGTTTTTGTATACTACTGGAAAAGTTTATGCTATACAAATTATAACTGAAAGAGAGCTGGGGTGGCTATGCTAATATCAGACCAAATAGACTTTAAGCCAAGCATTATTTCAAAATACAAAGAAGGACATGATATATTGATAAAAGGGTGAATACATCAAGAAGATGTAAACAATTATATATGTACCTAACAACAGAGCCCCAGCCAAATTCTATGAAGGAAAACAGAATCGAAGAGAGAAATAGACAGTTCAATAATAGTAATTGGAGATGTCAGTGCCTCATTTTCAATAATGGATAAAACAATTAGAAGATCAAGAAGTAAATAGAGGGCTTGAACACTATAAAATACCTAACAATGTAACAGACGTACAAGTGCACATAGGACATTCTACAGGATAGATTATATGTTATGCCACCAAACAAGTCTCAATAAACTTACAGTTATAAAAACCATTCAAAGTATCTTCTCCAATCACAGTGGAATGAAAATAGATATCAATAACAGAAGGAAGTCTGGATAATTCACAAATAGGTGGAAATTAACACACTGTTAACCAAAGAAGAAGAAATCACAAAGGAAAATGAGAAAATATCTTAAAATAAATTATAATGAAAACACAGCAGTTACCAGTGGTTGGGGGGGTGGGGGAAGTAGGGAGATGTTAGTCACAAGGTAAAACTTCCAGTTATAAGATGAATAAGTTCTGGGGATCTAATGCACAGCTTGGTGATTATAGTTAATAATACTGTATTATATACTAGAAAGTTGGTATAAGAGTTAGATCCTTAATTTTCTCACTACAAAAAAGAAATGGTAATTTTGTGACGTGATGGAGCTGTTATCTAACTCTATGGTGACAATAATTTTGCAATATATAAATGTATCAAAACACATTGTGCACCTTAAACTTTTAAAGATTTTTTTTTATTATTATTTATTTGACAGAGATAGAGACAGCCAGCGAGAGAGGGAACACAAGCAGGGGGAATGGGAGAGGAAGAAGCAGGCTCACAGCAGAGGAGCCTGATGTGGGGCTCGATCCCACAACGCCAGGATCACACCCTGAGCCGAAGGCAGACACTTAACTGCTGTGCCACCCAGGCGCCCCCACCTTAAACTTATATAATGTTATACATTAATTATATCTCAATAAAGCTGGGGAGGGGGACAAGAAAAATCAACATACCCAAATTTATAGAATTCCATAAAAGCAGTGCTAAAAGGGAAATTTTTAGTTTTAAACAGTTATGTTATTATTTTTTAAATTTAAATTCCATTAGCCAACATATAGAACATCATTGGTTTCAGATGTAGAGTTCAGTAATTCTAAACAATATATTAAAAAAGAAGGAAGATCTCAAGTCAACAACCTAGCCTTCCACCTTAAAGAACTAGAATAAGAGTAAATTAAACCCAAAGCAAGCAGAAGGAAATAATAAAGATTAGAGTTTATAAAGCTAAACATAGTTTTATCATATGATTCAGAAATAAAGCTCCTAAGTATTTACCAAACTGATTTGACATATTATATCCACACAAAAGTCTGCATGCAAATGTCTAAACAGGCTTATTCATAATTGCCCAAAACTGGGAGCATTCAATATATTCTTCAATAAGTGAATGCATAAACAAACTACGGTGCATCCACACAATGGAATACTATTCAGACATAAAAAGGAGTGTGCTATCAACCGTGAGAAACATGGGTGAATCATAAATGCATATTGTTAAGAGAAAGAAGTGTCTGAAAAGGCTATATGTTGTATGATTCCATTTATATGACATTTTGGAAAAGGCAAATCTATAGAGATGGTAAACAAATCAGTTGTTGCCAAAGGTTTTTGGAGGAGGGAGGGTTGAACAAGTGAAGTACAAGGGATTTTTTTTATGATGGAAAATATTCTGTATGCAAGTAATGGTGAATATTTGACATTATGTATTTGTTAAAAACCCATAGAACTACAGCATAGAGTAAACCTCAGTGTGGTGTATTTTAAAATATCACTTAGGATGTTGGGCAGTCCCAGGATGGAATGCATACGCTGGGAAAAGAAAATTGGAGTAGGGAGAGGTGCTCACCTCACTAACTTTGTAAAGAGTGAGAACTAAGACTAAAGGCAAAAAACAAACAAATAAAAACCAAACTGTACATAAGCACTGTACTTTAGTTGGTAAAGATGTTTCTCATGGACGTATGACATCAGCATGAACTCATGTTTAGCTTCATAGAAATATAGATGGGTACATAAAGAAATATTTATAAGTATGCATGTAATTTGGGCCAGTACACACACCTTGTCCTCTCTCTGTACTCTAAGAGGGCTAAGAGGCAATGACACCCTAGTAACAATGAGCACACCCAACACTCAGATCTTGGTTTCTAATATTATTCTTCAACAATTGGAACCAGGCTCCTTGGAGAAATGGCATGGTAGAGCTGAGGCAAGGCATAGATAAAAGATGCTCCTGTTGCGTTTTGTGGTTCTAAAAAGTAAGGGAGTTCTCAAAGAAATAAATATTACAGCAATGTGAGTGTGTCAAAAGGACACAGAAGCCAATTGAAAGAGCTCACAATGGCCGAAGTGGAACAATTTTGGCAACAAAATAAATAATGTAGTATTGGATTACAACCCAAAGTATAAAATAAATATCATGAGTCCATATTAGGGAATGATTGTAATAAGTAAAGATGAGAGAATATACAAATTTTCTATGCAGAAGCATTCCAAAGTATTTATATAGTATTTATATATATTTATATTTTGCTGTGAATATATCTAGTAACTTCTTTCCAAAGAATACAGTATGAAAAGGAGGAAAAAAGAGTAACTTCACAGTGGAGACACCTGGCAAATACTGTCTTAGCCAGATGGTCAAGGTCAACACCGGCAGTAGTAAGTCATGGTGATAGTATGTAGCCTTGATATGATGTTATGAGAATAGTACTTTACACCTGTGATCTTTCCAAAATGCATTAAACCCCAGTCCAGTCATGAGAAACAAATCAGATAAACCCCAATATTGAGAGACACTCTACAAAATAATGACCAGTACATTTCAAAACTGAAGGTCATTAACAATGAGGAAAGTCTGAGAAACTGTCACTTTATAGAAGAGCCTGAGGAAGCATGATGCATAAATGTAATATGATATCCAGGATGGGATCATGGAAAGGATGTTAGGTAAAAATGAAAAACATCAAGATAAAATATGGAATTTATTTAATAATGATATATCAACAGTGGTTTATTAGTTGCGTCAAATGTACCATACTAATGTAAGATGTTAACAAAAGGGGAAAGGATATAGGAGGCATATGGAAAGTCATATTCTATTTTTGCTACTGTTCTGTAATCTAAAACTCTTCTAAAATGAAAACTTTATTTTCCAAGAATATATAGAATATATATAGAAACTTTATTTTCCAAGAGTATATAGAATATATAGAAACTTTATTTTCCAAGAATATATAGAATATATAGAACTTACCATATAAGAATGCATTCTTATGAATGAGGTCTTCTAGCTGTCTCTTAATGGACCTAGGCATGAGCAGTGCTAGTGAGACTGTGCCCACTGAGTCAGAAGAGACTCTGTAGTGATAGGGTGCTCTGGGCTTACACCCTTGCCCTCGACAGTTGTAATAGACTTTGTAATTAATAATGCTTACTGAACACAAATAGGAAAAGCTATGACCATAGACACCCACACAAAGATCTTCACATGACTTGTAGATACAGCTGGTCAGCTTTCCTTTGCTTGCTCTGCAGACACATCTCATGCCACTCTTTTCTTGATTGCTACACTCTAGCTACACTGGGGTTTTTTTAGTTCCTCATAGATGTAATACCCTCCCTCACCTCTGTGTCTTTTCCTTCTACTTGCAGTTCTTTCCAAGTCCCAAACCCCACCTTTACCCTGTTTGCCCAGTTAATTCTGCATGGTGCACTGGGTGTTTTATACAAACAATGAATCATGGAACACTACATCAAAAGCTAATGATGTACTGTGCAGTGACTAACATAACATTAAAACAATACATTGTACTTCTCCATTTGTGGCATCCATCCTACTTGTAATGGCTTGTTTCTTTTTAATTGAAGTATAATTGATATGTAACATAGTTTCATTTATATAACATAATGATTCAATATTTGCATACACTGTGAAATGATCACTGCAATAAATCTAGTTCCCCCTGCTGCCATATAAATTTACATAATATGCAATACAATATTACTTTTTAATTTACATTCAAATAATTAACATATAATGTATTATTTGTTTCAGAGGTACAGTCTTATATGATACCCACTGCTCATTACAACAGTCTTATATGATTCATCAGTCTTATATGATACCTACTGCTCATTACAACACATACCCTCCCCAATGTTCATCACCCAGTTACTCCACCCTCCAACCCTCACCCCTCCAGCAACCCTCAGTTTGTTTCCTATGATTAAGAGTCTCTTATGGTTGGTCTCCCTCTCTGATTTCATATTGTGTCACTTTTTCCTCTCTTATCCTATGATCCTCTGTTTTGTTTCTTAAATTCCACATGTCAGTGAGATCATATGCTAATTGTCTTTCTCTGATTGTCTTATTTCCCTTCACATAATACCCTCTAGCTCCATCCATGTTGTTTCAAATGGCAAGATTTCATTTTTTGATGCCTGTGTACTATTCCATTGTATATGCATATACCACATCTTCTTTATCCATTCATCTATTGATGGACATCTGAGCTCTTTCTGTAGTTTGACTATTATGGACATTACTGCTATGAACATTGGGGTGCATGTGCCCCCTTTGGATCACTACATTGGTATCTCTGGGGTAAATAGCCAGTAGTGCAATTGCTGGGTCATAGGGTAGCTCTATTTTCAACTTTTTGAGGAACCTCCATATTGTTTTCAGAGAGGCTGCACCAGCTTGCATGCCCACCAACAATGTAGGAGGGTTCCTCTTTCTCTGCATTCTTAACAACATCTGTCATTTTCTGGCTTGTTAATTTTAGCCATTCTGACTATTGTGAGGTGGCATCTCATTGTGGTTTTGATTTGTATTTCCCTGATGCCGAGTGATGTGGAACATTTTTTTATGTGTCTGTTGGCCATTTGTATGTCTTCTTTGAAGACATGTCTTCTATCTTCTCCCATCTTTATATCAGACAAATTAGATTCTAATCCAAAGACTATAATAAGAGATGAGGAAGGGCACTACAATTAAAGGGTCTATCCAGCAAGAAGATATAACAATTGTAAATATTTATGCCCCTAACATGGGAGCAGCCATTTATATAAGCCAATTAATAACAAAATTAAAGAAACTCATCAGTAATAATACAGTAATAGTAGGTGACTTTAACACTCCACTCACTGGAATAGACAGATCATCTAAGCAGAAGATCAATAAGGAAACAAGGGCTTTGAATTACACACTGGACCAGATGGACTTCACAGATACATTCAGAACATTACATCCTAAAGCAACAGAATACACATTCTTCTTGAGTGCACATGGAACCCTCTCTAGAAGAGATCACATACTGGGTCACAAACCAGGTCTCAACTTGTACCAAAAGACTGGGATCATTCCTTGCATATTTTTGGGCCACAATGCTTTGAAACTGGAACTCAATCACAGGAGGAAATTTGGAAAGAATTCAAATACATGGAGACCAAAGAGTATCCTAGTAAAGAATGAATGGGTCAACCAGGAAATTATAGAAGAATTTAAAAAATTCATGAAACCAAATGAAAATGAAAACACAACTGTTCAAAAGCTTTGGGTTGCAGCAAAGGCAGTTCTAAGAGGGAAGTATATAGCAATACAAGCCTTTCTCAAGAAACAAGAAAGGTCTCAAATATACAACCTAACCTTACACCTAAAGGAGCTGGAGAAAGAGCAGCAAATAGAGCCTAAACCCAGCAGGAGAAGAGAAATAATAAAGATTAGAGCATAAATCAATGAAATAGAAACCAAAAGAACAGTGAAACAGATCAACAAAATTGGAGCTGGTTCTTTGAAAGAATTAATAAGATTGATAAACCCCTGGACAGACTTATCAAAAAGAAGAGAGAAAGGACCCAAATAACATCATGAATGAAAGAGGAGAGATAACCAACAATGAAGAAATACAATTATAAGAACATATAATGAGCAACTATATGCCAACAAATTAAGAAATCTGGAAGAAATGGATGCATTCCTAGAAACATATAAACTGCCAAAACCGAAACAGGAAGAAATAGAAAACCTGAACAGACCTATAACCAGCAGGGAAATTAATCAGTAGTCAAAAATCTCCCAATACAAGAATCCAGGGCCAGATGGCTTCCTAGGGAAATTCTACCAAACATTTAAAGAAGAATTAATATCTATTCTTTGGAAGCTGTTTCAAAAAAATAGAAATGGAAGGAAAACTTCCAAACTCATTTTATTAGGCCGGCATTACCCTGATCCCAAAACCAGACAAAGACCCCACCAAAAAGGGGAATTATGAAGCAATATACCTGATGAACATGAATGCAAAAATTCTCACCAAAATACTAGCCAATAGGATCCAATAGTACATTAAAAGGATTATTCACCAGCTGAAAGTGGGATTTTTTTCGGGGCTTCAAGGGTGGTTCAACATCTTCAAATCAATCAATGTAATACACTACATAAATGAAAGAAAGGACAAGAACCATATGATCCTCTCAATAGATGCTGAAAAAGCATTTGACAAAGTACAGCATCCTTTCTTGATTAAAACTCTTCACAGTGTAGGGATAGGGGAACCATACCTCAATATCATAAAAGTCATATATGAAAAGCCCACAGCTTATATCATTCTCAGTGGGAAAAAACTGAGAGCTTTCCCCTAAGTTCAGGAACATGGCAGGGATGTCCACTGCTGTTCAACATAGTACTAGAAGTCCTAACCTCAGCAATCAGACAACAAAAAGAAATAAAAGTGGCTCAGTTTTATTCTTTTGCATGTGACTACCCAGTTTTTCCAACACCATTTATTGAAGAAAGTGTGCTCTTCCCATTATATATTCTTGACTCCTTTGTCTTAAATTAATTAACCATATATGTGTGGGGTTTTTTCTGGGCTTTCTATTCTGTTCCATTGATGTGTCTATTTTTATGCCAATTCCATACTGTTTTATTATAACTTGGTAATATAGTTTGAAGTCAGGGAACATGATGCTTCCAGCTTTGTTTTTATTTCTTATGATTGCTTTGGCTATTAAGGATCTTCTGTGTTTTCATACAAATATTAGAATTGTTTGTTGTATTTCTATGAAAAATGCCATTGGGATTTTATAGGGATTGCACTAAATCTATATATAGCTTTTGGTAATATGGAATTTTTAACAATATTAATTCTTTCAATCCATGAGCATGGAATATCTTTCCATTTAGTTGTGTCTTCTTTAGTTTCTTTCATCAATGTCTTGTTTTCAGTATACAACTCTTCACTTTCTTCGTTAAATTTATTCATAGGCATTTTATTCTTTTTGACGCAATTGCAAGTGGGATTGTTTTTTAAATTTCCCTTCCTGATAATTCATTGTTAGCATATCCAAATGCAACAGATTTTTGTATATTGATTTCATCTTCTGCAACTTTGTTGACTTCATTTATTCATTCTAACAGTTTTTTGGTGGAGTCTTCAGGGTTTTCTAGATATAAAAAATATGTGTTGTCCACAAATAGTGACATTTTACTTTTCTTTCCAATGTTGATAATTTTTATTTCTTCTTCTTGCCTAATTGCTTCGGCTAGGACTTCCAATTCTATGTTGAATAAAAGTTGTGAGAATGGTCATCTTTCTCTTGTCCTTATCTTAGAGGATAATCTTCAGTATGTCACCATTGAATATAATGATAGCTGTGGACATGTCATATATGGACTTTATTATATTGAGGTACATTTCCTTTATACCTGCTTTGTTGAGAATAATGATTTAATATTTGTATACACTATGAAATCATCACCACAATAAGTCTAGATCCCTCCCTTACCATAAAAAAACATAATATGCAATACAATCTTATGGACTATAGTCACCATGCTATACATTACATCCTCATGACTTTTTTTTTTTTTTTAATGACTGGAAGTTTGTACCTTCTGACCCCCTTCTCCCATTTTTCCCACCTCACAATACTCTCCCCTTTTTATATTTTGCTGCTTCTGTGTCGGGTACATGAATATTTATAAATGTTTTATCTTCTTGCTGACTCTTTATCATTATATAATGCCTATCTTTGTCTTTTATTACAGGCTTTATTTTAAAGTCTGCTTTGTCTGTATAGGTACTCAAGTTTGTTTGTTTTTTTTTTGTTTCCATGTGCATGAAATATCTTTTCCATCCCTTCACTTTCAGGCTGTGTGTTTGTCCTCCCATCTGAGGGAAGTCTCTTGTAAGCAGTATATAGATGGGTTTTGTGTTTTTTATCTACTCAGCTACTCTGTCTTTTGATTGGAGTGTTTAGCCATTTACATATAAAGTAATTATAGATAGATATGTGCTTATTGCCATTTTGTTACTTGTTTTCTAGCTGTTGTGTTGTATCTCTCTGTACCTTTTTTCTTCTTTTGCTCTCTTCCCTTCTGGTTTAATGCCTTTCTTTAGTGTTATATTTAGATTCCATTTTCATTATCTTTTGTATTTCTACTATAGGATTTTGCTTTGTGGTTACTATATGGCTTACATATATTAGCTATAGATAAACCTGTTTAAGTCAATAGCAAGCTAAATTTGAATGCATTCCAAAACTATATTTTTACTCTCACGCCCACCACATTTTATGTTTTTGATGTCAAATTTTACATCTTTTTATTTTGTGTATCCTTTAATTGTTGTCATTATAGTTATTTTTACTGCTTTTGTCTTTTAACCTTCATGCTAGCTTTATGAGTCATTAATCTATTATCATTGTTATGTATTTACCTTTACCAGTGAGATTTTTCCTTTAATATGTTTTCTTGTTACTAATTAGTGTCCCTTCTTTTCAGCTTAAAGATATTCCTTTAACATTTCTTGTAAGGCCAGTTTAGTGGTGGTGAACTCCTTTAGTTTTCGCTTGTCCCGAAAACTCTATTGATCCTTCTATTCTGTAAGGTAACCTTGAGGGGTAGAGTATTCTTCACTGGAAGTTTTTGCCTTCTGCACTCAGAATATATATATATGTATTTTAAAGATTTTATTTATTTATTTGACAGAGAGAGAGAGACAGCCAGCGAGAGAGGGAACACAAGCAGGGGGAATGGGAGAGGAAGAAGCAGGCTCCCAGCAGATCAGGGAGCCCGATGCTGGGCTTGATTCCAGAACCCCGGGATCACACCCTGAGCCAAAGGCAGACACTTAACGACCGAGCCACCAGGTGCCCCTGCACTCAGAATATATCGTGCCACACAATATATTGTGTCCCTTCTGGCCCACAAATTTCTGCTGGAAATCTGCTGATAGTCTTATGGGGTTTCCCTTGTATGTAAAAAGTTATTTTTTGCTTACTGCTTTTAAGATTTTCTCTATTTTTTTTTAAGATTTTATTTATTCAATTGACAGAGAGAGAGACAGCCAGTGAGAGAGGGAACACAAGCAGGAGGAGTGGGAGAGAAAGAAGTAGGCTCCCAGCGGAAGAGCCTGACATGGGGCTCGATCCCAGAACTCCAGGATCACACCCTGAGCAGAAGGCAGACGCTTAATGACTGAGCCACCCAGGTGCCCCCAAGATTCTATTTTTAACTTTTTTTTTAAAGA
This sequence comes from Ailuropoda melanoleuca, assembly GCF_002007445.2. Lineage (NCBI taxonomy): Eukaryota > Metazoa > Chordata > Mammalia > Carnivora > Ursidae > Ailuropoda > Ailuropoda melanoleuca. The sequence continues at coordinate 36,694,848 of NC_048233.1, forward strand.
TTTTATTTATTTATTTGACAGAGAGAGATGGCCAGCGAGAGAGGGAACACAAGCAGGGGGAGTGGGAGAGGAAGAAGCAGGCTCCTAGCAGAGGAGCCTGATGTGGGGCTCGATCCCAGAGCACCGGGATCATGCCCTGAGCCGAAGGCAGATGCTTAATGCCTGTGCCACCCAGGCGCCCCTCTCTATTTTTAACTTTTAACATTTCAATTAGTATGTATCCTGAAGTGGATATCTTTGGGTTCATCCTATTTGGAACTCTCTGGGTTTCCTGGACCTAGATGTCTGTTTCCTTCCCCAGGTTGGGGAAGTTTTCAGGCATTATTTCTTCAAATGAGTTTTTCCAGGTCTCCTGTAATGTGAATATTTTTCCTATGGGTGTTTTCCCCAGAGCTCTCTTAAGCTATCTTTACTTTTTAAAATTAAATTTTCTCTTTGCTGCTCTGTTTGGGTGAGTTCCATTACCCTGTGTTCCATGTCACTGATCCTTTCTCCTGCTTTGTCCAGACTACTGTTGAACCGTTTTAGAGTATTTTTTAGTTTGGTTACTGTGTTCCTCAGCTCTGTGACTTCTGTTTCGTACTTTCTTATATTTTATATAAGTGTTTATCCATTCTTCTCCTGAGATTGACGAGCATCACTATGACCATTACTTTGAATTTTTGATCAGGTAAATTTTCTCTGCTTCATTAAATTCTTTTTCTGGGGTTTTATCTTGTTTTTTCATTTGGAACATATTCCTCCATTCCCCCATTTTGCTTGATTCTCTGTGTTTGTTTCTATGTATTAGGCAAAACCGCTATCTCTCTCAATCTTTAAAGGGTGGTCACAGGAAGACTGAGAATGCATTTCTGTCACTTGTCTGTGCAGTGCCCCAGGACCTCTAATTGTTTCAGTTCTGTGGGACCCAGAAATGCAAGCCTCCTGACACCAGAGCTATGCATTCAAAGGGTGACACCTGTTTGGGCTGCATGCCCCTGGTGGCTTTGATGGGGCTATGGAGAAGTGCTGGGTTGGAGCAAACCCAGCCAGCTTTGGTGGAGCAGGGCCACAGTTGGGTGCATGCATACCAGACCAGGTCATACCTGCAGGGCAGGGTTGCTTGAAGCCCCTGGCTAGGGCAGACCCACCTGCCAGGTTTAGTGAGGCAAAGCTATCAGGCCTGGTGGTGTTGGGCCAGAGCAAGCAGCACTAGCAAGGTAGAGATAGAGTGCAAAAATGGTGTTCACCAGTGCCTCTGTCCCTGGACAGAGTTTCAACAGACCTCTGCCCCTCCAGCAGATACTTTACTTTTGCACTGGGTCCCAGGGGGAGTTAGTCTGTGCACAAGCCCTTTAGGAGTGGACTCTTAGTTTGCGCCATCCCTTTAGATCTCCTGGATATAAGCCATGGTGATTTTCAAAGCCAAGTGTTCTGGGGCTCACTTCTCTGGCGCAGGTCCCAAAGATTGGGGGTGCCTGATATGGGACTCAAAACCTTCTCTCTTCAGGGATACACTGTATTTGTGAGATTTCTCTCACTTGGGGGTCACCATGCTGAGGGTGGGGTTTTGGCAAGACCACATCTCTGCCTCTCCTATCTGTCTCAATGTGGCCTTTTTATCCTCTGTTATGGAGTAGCTGTTAAGCTAGTTTTCAGGCCTTTTTTTCTTTTTTTAAAAAACCTTATCCTATGTATAGCTGTGGGTTTGGTGTGTCCATAGGGAGAGATGAGTTCAGGGTTTTCCTGTGCCACTATGTTGAACTGCACTTTCCTGTAATTGCTTACTGAATCAGACTTCCCTACTAGATTGTAAACGGCCTAAGGACAGCACTGCTGTATCCCAGTGGCTAGCATAGGGCCCACAACATCAGAGGTGTTTGGTAAGTATTTCTTGAACTGAAAACAATGAAGGAAGGTTTAGTGCTGAACGTGATGTTCAGTACAGCAAGAACTCTGGAATGATTGGCTGTAGAGGAGATTGAGAAGACAGGTAGAAGAGAGATTGTAAAGGAATTTATAAAGGCTAACCATAGAGTTTGGGCTTCAACCCACAGTCTTAAATAGTCTAAGGCTGAAGAATGATACAAGCTAACTGGTACTGAATTTCCTGAAATTTTACGTGCTGAAAATATTTCTCATTATCTTTATACTTACAAGACAACCCAGCTTCTTTTTTTTTTTTTTTTTTTA
>NC_048233.1:36697090-36698664 GCF_002007445.2 Ailuropoda melanoleuca
TCCTAGTTCTTATGTTCCATAGATGAGAGAAATCATATGATAATTGTCTTTCTCTGCTTGACTTATTTCACTTAGCATTATCTCCTCCAGTGCCGTCCATGTTGCAGCAAATGTTGAGAATTCGTTCTTTCTGATAGCTGAGTAATATTCCATTGTATATATGGACCACAGCTTCTTAATCCAGTCATCTGTTGAAGGGCATCTCGGCTCCTTCCATGATTTGGCTATTGTGGACAATGCAGCTATGAACATTGGGGTGCATATGGCCCTTCTCTTTACTACGTCTGTATCTTTGGGGTAAACACCCAGTAGTGCAATGGCTGGGTCATAGGGTAGTTCAATTTTTAACTTTTTAAGGGACCTCCACACTGTTTTCCAGAGTGGCTGTACCAACTTGCATTCCCACCAACAATGTAGGAGGGATCCCCTTTCTCCACATCCTCTCCAACAATTGTTGTTTCTTGCCTTGTCTATCTTTGCCATTCTAACTGGCGTAAGGTGGTATCTCAGTGTGGTTTTGATTTGAATTTCCCTGATGGCTAATGATTTTGAACATTTTTTCATGTGTCTGTTAGCCATTTGTATGTCTTCATTGGAAAAGTGTCTGTTCATATCTTCTGCCCATTTTATGATTTGTTTATTTGTTTCTCGTGTATTGAGTTTGAGAAGTTCTTTGTAGATCTTGGATACCAGTCCTTTATCTGTGGTGTCCTTTGCAAATATATTCTCCCATTCCGTGGGCTGTCTCTTAGTTTTTTTGACTGTTTCCTTGGCTGTGCAGAAGCTCTTTATCCTGATAAAGTCCCATAAGTTCATTTTATCTTTTATTTCTCTTGCCTTTGGCGATGAAGACAACCCAGCTTCTTATATGTCTTTCATCTTCTAATTCCTGTCATTCAGACCCTTACAGGCATTGAAACACTATCATATAGCACTGACTTTTATTATGGTGAAATCTGAGACCAATACAATTTTTTCCCTTTTCTAGTACCTGCTTCTTCCACTTGGATGCTCCCATCATTCTTTATCCTGAAATTTTAGTCACTATACCAAGAATCAAGTTTTTCTTGCTTTATAGATCTGCAGTTTTAAGACTTCCTTATTCTAGAAATACTTTGAGTGTTTAAGAGTACAGATTGTTGAGGAGGAGGTTAAGATGGCGGAGGAGTAGGGGACCCCTTTTTCAGCCGGTCCCCTGAGTTGAGCTGGATAGGTACCAGACCAGCAGGAATATCCACGGAATCAGCCTGAGACGCAGGAAGATACATCTGGATCTCTACAAATGAACATCTCCAGCGCTGAGTATCGAGGTACGAAGCGGGGAGCCGTGAAACCGCGCACAGATATCGGAAGCTAAACAGAAGGGGGAGGGAGCCGCCGTGTCAGGGCGCCGGGAAGCGGTAGCCACCTGCAGGGGGGAGCGGACAGACCACGGACCCGCATGCTTGAGACAGCAGACTGAGAAGGGAGCTCCGGGAGCGCACGCGGGACGGCTGGCGGTAGGCGGGCCACCTGCACGGGGGAGCAGGCGGACTCGCGGACGGCACCCGCGAGACAACAGACTTAGAACGCGA
>NC_048233.1:36698804-36698955 GCF_002007445.2 Ailuropoda melanoleuca
CGGAGCTCCGGAGCTCCGGTGTGCTCACTGGATCGAAGCTGAGACCGGGAGCTCCGGGAGCGTGCACGGGCCGGCTGGCAGCTGGTGGCTGGAGGGCCACCTGCACGGGGGAGCAGGCAGACTCGCGGTCAGCACCCGCGAGACACCAGAC